>NC_044069.1:366164-429285 GCF_902167405.1 Gadus morhua
TACGGCTTTGGTGTTCTGCTGATCGTTTGTATTTGTACCGCATTGCATGACTTTCAGCTCAGCGCAGTTCCAATGTTGCTGTCAATGGCGCCACCTAGTGGTTGAATTAAGGGGTTGGAGCTGATCACAATATTCTGTGCGTGCGTGCGTGCAAATTAAATTCGACTCCATTCATGCACCTTTATCAACTAGGAAATATGTATGTATCCTGCAGAAAATGCGGTGAGTGCTTCAGTGCAAACTGAGGTTGGAAATATATTTTAGTAAAGCCATATTTCTTTAAGACGTAAAGAAATATTCAATGGCTTAAATCAAGTGAAGGGATTTGAACTATTTGAGTTTAAATGGAGCAAACAATGTAGACATGCAAACTGTTGAAAACATTGAAAATGGTTGGAAACAAATTAAGTGAAGAGTTAAACAAATAGCTAAAGTGATAGTATGTAGTATTAAGTATGAAAACATTTGAGATCAAATATAAAATAGCTGGTGTGTGTGTGTGTGTGTGTGTGTGTGTGTGTGTGTGTGTGTGTGTGTGTGTGTGTGTGTGTGTGTGTGTGTGTGTGTGTGTGTGTGTGTGTGTGTGTGTGTGTGAAGGTATGTTATTGACCTTACTCCTCCACATCGAGGTTACGTGTCACCGTTACACATGTCAGAGGCAGATGACGCCCCTTTTCTACATGCTGATGTACCTTTTTTTTCGCAATTTGTTCTCTAGAACGCCTGTTGTAAAGGGTTAGGGGTTAGTCTCTCCTGTTGTAAAGGGTTAGGGGTTAATCTCTCCTGTTGTAAAGGGTTAGGGGTTAGGCTCTCCTGTTGTAAAGGGTTAGGGGTTAGTCTCTCCTGTTGTTAGGGGTTAGTCTATCCTGTTGTAAAGGGTTAGGGGTTCGTCTCTCCTGTTAGTCTCTCCTGTTGTAAAGGGTTAGGGGTTAGGCTCTCCTGTTAGGCTCTCCTGTTGTAAAGGGTTAGGGGCTAGGGGTTAGGCTCTCCTGTTGTAAAGGGTTAGGGGTTAGGCTCTCCTGTTGTAAAGGGTTAGGGGTTAGGCTCTCCTGTTGTAAAGGGTTAGGGGGGTTAGGCTCTCCTGTTGTAAAGGGTTAGGGGGGTTAGGCTCTCCTGTTGTAAAGGGTTAGGGGTTAGGCTCTCCTGTTGTAAAGGGTTAGGGGTTAGGCTCTCCTGTTAGGCTCTCCTGTTGTAAAGGGTTAGGGGTTAGGCTCTCCTGTTGCAAAGGATAGGGGTTAGGCTCTCCTGTTGTAAAGGGTTAGGGGTTAAGCTCTCCTGTTGTAAAGGGTTAGGGGTTAGGTTCTCCTGTTGTAAAGGGTTAGGGGTTAGTCTCTCCTGTTGTAAAGGGTTAGGGGTTAAGCTCTCCTGTTGTAAAGGATCTGCCTCCGTATTTGTGTTCTCTAATGGTTCCTTAAACAAACAGTGCTCGTATCACTCGGTCTAGCAGTTTGATTATGTATAACGTTCCTCAGACTCGCACTACGTTTGGTGAAAGTGCTTTTAAATCTTTTGCCCCGTCATCATGGTGTAAGCTACAGGAACACCTTAAACTGGAATCCCTAATCACCCTGAACAATTACAAAAGCAGGATCAAGGACTATTTAACCACAAACTGAACACTGACTTACTGCCAATTAGTTTGATGCTTTGTGACTTTTTATTGTGTTTTGTGTCTTGTTTTTAGTGTGAAATTTTGTGTTTTTGTTGTTTTTAATGTGAAACTTTAAATGTTTGTATGCTGCCTTCCTGGCCAGGACTCTCTTGAAAAAGAGATTTTGAATCTCAATGAGAATATTCCTGAAAAAATGAAGGTTAATAAAAAATTAAAAAATAAATTAAAAAAAAGGGCTGGGGGTTAGGCTCTCCTGTAAGGCTCTCCTGTTGTAAAGGGTTAGGGGTTAGTCTCTCCTATTGTAAAGGGTTAGGGGTTAGTCTCTCCTGTTGTAAAGGGTTAGGGGTTAGTCTCTCCTGTTAGTCTCTCCTGTTGTAAAGGGTTAGTCTCTCCTGTTGTAAAGGGTTAGGGGTTAGTCTCTCCTGTTGTAAAGGGTTAGGGGTTAGGCTCTCCTGTTGTAAAGGGTTAGGGGTTAGGCTCTCCTGTTGTAAAGGGTTAGGGGTTAGGCTCTCCTGTTAGGCTCTCCTGTTGTAAAGGGTTGGGGTTAGTCTCTCCTGTTAGTCTCTCCTGTTGTAAAGGGTTGGGGTTAGTCTCTCCTGTTGTAAAGGGTTAGGGGTTAAGCTCTCCTGTTGTAAAGGGTACTTATTGTTGTTGCACTTAAGATGGAGGTGCAATGAAAGGCTGATCGATGGTGAAAATCAACATTTGCAATCTAACTGTTATCTGTATTCTTTCTGTGATAAGTGCTCTCTACCCTGCAATGTAATAGGTTTGTGTTTACACATTTGCATATGTCTTCTCTCTAACCAGGGGCCCTTAAATTTGCACTCATGTTTTTATTGTATTGCTTGGTGTAATCCCATGATTCCCTGTCTGCCTTGGCTGTCAGGTGTCGAGTATCCACTGGAAGCAGCCACAAAGCAGCAGTTTGTTCGACGTATTGCATCTAATGAATAGTTAATAGTAAAATTTTAATTCATTCTAGTTACTATTGAAATAGTTACTGGTCACGTACTTATAATTAATGAAAAGTGTGGGCTCCAACTAAATAAACAAATGGATTCATTATCGTAGTTGGACTTTGACCATCAGTGCTTCGGGCCAACACCAGTATATCAATGTGGGAGAAAAACTATTGATCGCAGCTGGCGTTGTTTCATTAGACGGATAAAACGCGTATCTAAGAATACTCCAACGGGTCGCCAAGGTCGTTGGAGGACATCCGCCCTGATCAACGTCTATAGAACTCAAGAAACAAAGAAAAGGGATATATGTAGCATATATGCCTTTATATATGCTACATATATAAAGGCAACTTTATATATGTAGCACTTTCCATACACGAGGCAGACTAAAAGTGCTTCAGATTGAAACATAGTCATACAATAAAATTAAATAAAATTATAAAATAAATAAGTAAAAGAAAACGAAGGCAAAGTTAAAAAGAAAGTTCAATGTGTTTAAGATTTAGCATAAAGGTAAAGCAAACATACAATAAAATGAAGTTATAAAAGAAAATAGATCTGTAAAAGAGAAAATAAAGGCAAAGAAAAAAGAATGCATTGTATAAAGTGCAAAGTATTCAAGATGTAGCAGAAAGCTAAAGCAAACAAAGAAGTCTTCAGTCTTGTTTTGAAAAAAATTGTGTTTACTCTTGGGATCATTAAACAGATTAGTCTCAGAGGATCTTAGTGGTCTAGAAGGCTTACGTAGTGGAAGCATATCAGTGATATACTTCGGCCCTAAACCATGTAGGGATTAATAGGTGAGCAGCATGATTTTAAAATCAATTCTCTGACATACAGGGAGCCAACGTAACGAGTTAAGAATTGGTGTAATATGTTCAAATACATTGGTCTTTGTTAGAACTCTAGCAGCCGCATTCTGACCAAGCTGTAGGGGCCTTAGAGGTTTTTTTGGGAGACCTGCAGTAATCAAGCTTACTAGTGATAAAGGCATGTACACGTTTTTGTAAGTCCTGGGTGGACATGAGCCCTCTAAGTCTTACGTTTATAATGTGATAATAGTTGTTTTGTAACTGATTTGATTCGAAATGTAAATCTGTTTCTATCTTGTAGACTGTGCCTGAAAGCCCCACTGAAAAGACTCCTTCCATTTAATTTCCTTTTCCTTCCATTTTTATTCTTTCAACACAATGAATGTGTTGAATCTGCCTGTCCGGAACATTCTTTTGCAGTACTGAGGTCTAGAAGCATTAGTATTGAGATTTTGGGCAGATGGGGCTCATAGTCATGGTAGGCAACCCATCTAGGAGCATGTCACTCCGGCCAGAACCACAGGCGTGGCCCGCGCCCGGCTCCACACCGTACACCATCGGGAGGTCGGGGAGCAAGGGCGGATGAAGGCTTAAGCCCAACACGGACAGAGTAGGGCGGGCCGTGCCCCATTCACAACTTGCAAATTGTTAGGTTTGCCAACTGAGAACCTATCATTGAACGGTAGACACCCCAATCACTAACCCTATACTTCCAGCACCCGGAGGTCGTGAGGGGACAGGCACAGATGGAGGAGGCCCTTAGAAGCTGGAGAAAGAGTGGTCCACAGAGAATCGGGAGGTGAACGACCGGATCAAAGGGGAGAAGCTGATGAGGAAGGTGGGGTCAGTGCACGGCGAACGGCAGTATAGGGAGTCATGGAAGGTCTTAAACGAGATGAGTGGGCGCAAGAGGCCAAGGGAGGAACAGCTGGCAGGCAGCCGCCCAGGGCAGAGAGTGACCTCGTGGTTCACCCACCTCCGGGACCTCCTAGGGGCGCACCCGACAGTGGAGGAGGCCGAGGAGGAGATCCCTGCAGGGCTCATGAATCTGGACCTTGACGATGGCCCCTTCACAGCCATGGAGTTTGCCGCGGTGAAGTCCAGCTTGAAGCAGGGAAATAGTGCTGGGCCGGACGGCATCCCCCCAGAGGTTCTTGGGAACTGTGATCTCAACGACATCGTGTTGGCGATCTGCAACCGGGCTGAGATGGAAAACACCTACCCTGATACATGGTCCCTCTCCAACCTCATCCTATGCCGATGTCCTGAGATCTTTCTAAGCCAGGTAACTATCGTGGCATTAGCCTGACCTCAGTCACAGTGAAGATGTGCGACCACATGATACTAAACCAGATACAGGATGCCATTGACCCTCACCTGAGGTTCAACCACATGATACTAAACCAGATGCAGGATGCCATTGACCCTCACCTGAGGTTCAACCACATGATACTAAACCAGATACAGGATGCCATTGACCCTCAGCTGAGGTTCAACCACATGATACTAAACCAGATACAGGATGCCATTGACCCTCACCTGAGGTTCAACCACATGATACTAAACCAGATACAGGATGCCATTGACCCTCACCTGAGGTTCAACCACATGATACTAAACCAGATACAGGATGCCATTGACCCTCACCTGAGGTTCAACCACATGATACTAAACCAGATACATCATGCCATTGACCCTCACCTGAGGTTCAACCACATGATACTAAACCAGATACAGGATGCCATTGACCCTCATCTGAGGTTCAACCAGAAGGCCTTCAGATAGAGAAGGTCTACCGTAGCCCAAATCCTGGCCTTAAGGAGGTCATCGAGAAGGTCAAGAAGATCAACCTAACAGCTGTGTGCTCTGTTTCATTGACTTCAAGAAAGCTTTTGATTCAATATAGGCATGATGGGGAAAATCGGAATCTCCGAGGGCGAAAACGTCTGAGGACAACTCAATGATGATGTGCCTGAAAGCCCCACCTAGTTTTCTAATCTGTCCAAAAGTATTGTGTGTTGAACACTGTCGAATGCAGCACTGAGGTCTAGTAGCATTAGTATTGAGGTTTTGCCAGAGTCTGTGTTAAGACGGATGTCGTTTACAACTTTAATAAGGGCGGTCTCAGTGCTTTGAAGAGGTCGAAATCCTCATTGGAAGTGACCTAGCAACCAGTTGATGCCGGGGAGTGATTCAGTTGCTGGAGGACAACTTTCTAAATGATTTTACTTGTGAAGGTTAGATTTTATATTGGTTTGTCGTAAATAATAGATTAATCTATGGTCCGCTTCTTTAAAAAGGCTTTCATAACTGCAGTTTTCAAGGCTTTTGGAAATGGCCTGATCGGATATACAGTAGTTAACTATTTGCAGTATGTCTATTGCTAGGCAGTCAAAAACATTCTTAAAGATGTAAAGTATCAAGGCAACAGGTGGAGGGCTGTTTTAGAGTCTAAGTTGTTAGAGCATATCATCGTTGCCACCTTACTTTTACCTGAACAGGGTGGTAGTCCAATATTTTTGGAAAATCACCAAATAACATCTGTTTCAGCTCTCACACACACACACACACACACACACACACACACACACACACACACACACACACACACACACACACACACACACACACACGCAGGGTATAAAGGCCTGTCTGGTCGCTAGGATCCACATCTACAGAACCCAGGAGCTCAGGTACGTACCTTAATGCGTCATATATGAGAATCCATCACATATGTCCTCCTGACAGTGTGTGTGTGTGTGTGTGTGTGTGTGTGTAGGTCTGTCAACATGAAGCTGATACTCTCCATGTTCGTTGCTGCCATCTTGCTCTCTGATGTCGAAGGTAATGTCGTTCCCTTGTTCCCTTCTGTCTATGAATCACCCAAATCTTTCAACTGATTTAATTCCACTTTTCTTTACGGCTTAAACTATGTGGCTTTACTAAAACATATTTTAACCTCACTTTCCACTACAGCACTCACCACATTTTCTGCATGAAATGCGTTTTCTAGTTGATCCATGTGGTTGAATCAATGGCGGAGTAACATCCACGGTGATGAGTCCTGCTGACTGGGTCTCTCCACTCCTCCTCTCCAGGGCGCTCGCTGATGTTTCCTATGCAGACCTCCTCCAGCTTTGTGGAGCTGACGCCCGCCAAGCCGCTCAGCCTTGACGCCTTCACGCTCTGCCTGAGGTTCGCCACGGAGCTGCACCTGCCGCGGCAGGTCATCCTCTTCTCCTACCGCACGCAGCTCGTAGACGAACTCAACCTGTGGCGAGAGGCTGACGGCAGGTATGAACCGCGTGATTCCAAATGTTCCCTGAAAAGTTACTGCACCCATGAAATCATTGTGGAATTCATTAATAAATTCCGAACACAAGAGGAAACCTAGGATCATTTTAACAAAACGTATGTAGGGTAAAAATAGATTTGAGATAGTGTATGAACAAGTTCATTGCTACAAAACAAAGGCATTCTTCATGACCCCCTCAGAACATGGATTCTGACTGCCTCTCTTCTATCGTTTAATTCAGTGATTACACCCTTAGCCGTGTTTCAATCTCATTTTAAACCTCATTTTAAGCAAATCTGGGAAAAATAACTAACAGTCCACACTTACCTGTTGGTGCTACCAGCCTCGTCTTCAAACGCTAGGAGAAAATCCTGGAAGGCGCCGGCATTGGAAAAGCCGTCCTCTATTAACAGCTCAGATGGGTTGCGTACGCGTGACTGAAGGTTAAAAGGTTTCCACTGGAACCCAGCAGCGTTCTGGGGTCTCCGTTAACTTTGAGGAGCTGTGAACTCAGACACATGATCCTCTGGGCCGATACCCGTCCACATGCGTGTTCACGGCGTGTTTGTTGGTCTTTAAGGTTGTCCCTGATCCTGGGCGAGAAGGCGATCGTTTCCTTTGTGGTTCCTGAGCTGGGACCCCTGGAGAACCACGTGTGTGTGGCCTGGGAGTTGAAGACAAGCAGGACCACCCTGTACCTCAACGGCCGGAGCACTGTGTCCCAGAGGCTCCAAATGGGCCACGGGTTGCGGCCGGGGGGCCGGGTGATCTTGGGCCAGGACGCCGACGCCCTCCTCGGGAACTTCGATGCCGACGAGAGCTTTGTGGGGGAGATCTTCGAGGTGAACATGTGGGACCGCGTCCTGCCTCCAAACGCAATACAACAGCTGTCCACTGGGAAATTTTTCTCCTCTGCCAACGTCATTGACTGGGCAACAGTGAAACTAAAAGGCTATGGGAACGTTGTGGAGTTCCAGGAGTCCTAGAAACAAACACCTATCACTAACAAACCAACCCTGCATTATGACGTTGACTACTAATGAACCCACCCTGCATTATGAGGTTGACTACTAATAAACCCACCCTGCATCATGACTTTGATCACTAATAAACCCACCCTGCATCATGACTTTGATCACTAATAAACCCACACTGCATCATGACTTTGATCACTAATAAACCCACACTGCATCATGACCTTGATCACTAATAAACCCACCCTGCATTATGAGGTTGACTACTAATAAACCCACCCTGCATCATGACTTTGATCACTAATAAACCCACCCTGCATCATGACTTTGATCACTAATAAACCCACCCTGCATTATGAGGTTGATCACTAATAAACCCACCCTGCATCATGACGTTGATTACTAATAAACCCACCCTGCATTATGACGTTGATCACTAATAAACCAACCCCGGATCATAGCGTTGGTTTTGTGTGGCTGGTGTTTGTTTAGCCTCAACGCTCCTCGCCGATGATGTAAGAAATACATCGGGGCGACGGCTGCTCATCAAATGCAATGATTAACGAATAGACGACTGGGCTCGACTAACGATCAGTAGAGCTTGGTCTAGATCCTGCCCGTATTGTTGGGCAGGGGTATGACGGTGCGGGCAACGTAAGTGAGAAATCATCAGTACCTCTTTTATACAGGGCCCAGGATTTGGTGCCACGGCCCTGCATATGTGTAGCAAAATTCAAATGCAGTGCAATTTGCAATTTGCAATTCAATATGACATTACATTATGCAATTGACAATTCATTATGCAATTTTATAATGTAATTTGTAAACACGTTATTCAAAGTGTATTTTAATATGCAAAGTGACAATGCAATCCTCAATTAAATTTGCAAAAGTTATAACAATACAAATAGAATAACATTTTGTCAAATTCTATGACTTCCTTTATTCAAATTGAAAAGCTATAGCGTCCCCGTGATTGCAATCCACTTCGCCACGCTCCGTGTGTTGCAATATTCAAATGACATTTCAATACGCAAAACGAACGCTTTGCAAAAGATTTGGCAAAACGGAATCCAAAACGTTTTCCAAAACGGAATCCAAAACGTTTTCCAAAAAGTCAATATGCAAAGTGGCAAACGTATCAGCCCAGTTCCCAGCCCAGTTCCCAGCCCAGTTCCCAGCCCAGTTCCCAGTTCCCGCCCAGACGCTGATTGGCTTATACGCTCAACTGTCTCCTGTTGTAAAGGGTTAGGGGTTAGTCCTTCCTGTTGTAAAGGGTTAGGGGTAAAGGCCGATATATGCTCTGTTTTAGACGTAACGCGTAAGCACGTAAGATACATAACCCCCCCTTGCGCGGTAAAATATCCCCCCTTACGTGCTTAAGTGCGTCGCCCAAAATTCCTGACCATGCGACTAAAACACTACGGCCCTACGCAGCTCGCAAAGACTGTGATTGGCCAGCTAACCACATCCTTTCAGGAGTCTCACATTTCCGGTTTTACAGCATAATAGCGCCATTTTTAAAAGGCGTTCAGAGTGTGGAAAAAGACCGCTAACCTAAACTTAGCTACTGCTACTCTCGTCGAAAATACTGGTAGTGCATAAATATAAACAAGCCAACGATTTCCACTTCCACGCCCACAGATTCGTTCGTTGCTCCCCCTACTGTTCTGGCGGAGAATCCCCTTGCAACACGCGCAATCCTTAAGGAACCTTAAAGGAACCGTAAATCAAAACTTGTCTAAAACAAATCCCTTGTGTAAATTACGTGCTTACGTCTCTGCATCTAAAACGACCCTAAATCGGCCTTTACGTGCTTAAGTGCGTCGGCCAAAATTCCTGACTATGCGACTAAAACACTACGGCCCTACGCAGCTCGCAAAGACTGTGATTGGCCAGCTAACCATATCCTTTCAGGAGTCTCACATTTCCGGTTTTACAGCATAATAGCGCCATTTTTAAACGGCCGTGACAGAAGCGAATGAAGAATTTTGAAGAAGGAGAAGAAGAAAACAGAAGAACGAATTATGATAATTATAAATATAAACAAGCCAGCGATTTCCACTTCCACGCCCACAGATTCGTTCGTTGCTCCCCCTACTGTTCTGGCGGAGAATCCCCTTGCAACACGCGCAATCCTTAAGGAACCTTAAAGGAACCGTAAATCAAAACTTGTCTAAAACAAGTCCCTTGTGTAAATTACGTGCTTACGTCTCTGCGTCTAAAACGACCCTAAATCGGCCTTTAGTCTCTCCTGTTGCAAAGGGTTAGGGGTTAGTCTCTCCTGTTGTAAAGGGTTAGGGGTTAGTCTTTCCTGTTGTAAAGGGTACTTATTGTTGTTGCACTTAAGATGGAGGTGCAATGAAAGGCTAATCAATGGTGAAAATCAACAATTGCAATCTAACTGTTAACTGTATTCTTTCTGTGATCAATGCTCTCTACCCTGCAATGTAGTAGGTTTGTGTGTACACATTTGCATTTGTCTTCTCTCTAGCCAGGGGCCCTTAAAGATGCACTCATGTTTTTATTGTGTAGCTTGGTGTAATCCCATGATTCCCTGTCTGCCTTGTGGTCAGAGGGCCGTGGTGTAA
This sequence comes from Gadus morhua, assembly GCF_902167405.1. Classification (NCBI taxonomy): domain Eukaryota; kingdom Metazoa; phylum Chordata; class Actinopteri; order Gadiformes; family Gadidae; genus Gadus; species Gadus morhua. The sequence goes on from NC_044069.1 coordinate 376,414, forward strand.
CCCCACGGTTCCCTGTCTGCCTTGGCTGTCAGGTGTTGATTATTCACTGGAAGCAGCCACAAAGCAGCAGTTTGTTTGACGTTTGCATCTAATGAATAGTTAATAGTAACATTTAAATTCATTCTAGTTACTATAGGAATAGTTACTGGTCACTAAAGAATAAGTACTTATAATTAATGAAAAGTGTGGGCTCCAACTAAATAAACAAATGGATTCATTATCGTAGTTGGACTTTGACCATCAGTGCTTCGGGCCAACACCAGTATATCAATGTGTGAGACAAACTATCGATCGCAGCTGGCGTTGTTTCATTAGACGGATAAAACGCGTATCTAAGAATACTCCAACGGGTCGCCAAGGTCATTGGAGGACATCCGCCCTGATCAACGTCTATAGAACTCAAGGAACAAAGAAAAGGGACAGGCAAGGCAACTTTATATATGTAGCACTTTCCATACACGAGGCAGACTAAAAGTGCTTCAGATTGAAACATAGTCATACAATAAAATTAAATAAAATTATAAAATAAATAAGTAAAAGAAAACGAAGGCAAAGTTAAAAAGAAAGTTCAATATGTTTAAGATTTAGCATAAAGGTAAAGCAAACATACAATAAAATGAAGTTATAAAAGAAAATAGATCTGTAAAAGAAAATAAAGGCAAAGCAAAAATAATGCATTGTATAAAGTGCAAAGTATTCAAGATGTAGCAGAAAGCTTTTGGGAGAACTGCAGTAATCAAGCATACTAGTGATCAAGGCATGTGCACGTTTTAGTAGGTCCTGGGTGGACATGAGCCCTCAAGTTTTTAAGGTGATAATAGTAACTGGTTTTGTAACTGATTTGATTAGAAATGTAAATCTGTTTCTATCTTGTAGACTGTGCCTGAAAGCCCCACTGAAAAGACTCCTTCCATTTAATTTCCTTTTCCTTCCATTTTTATTCTTTCAACACAATGAATGTGTTGAATCTGCCTGTCCGGAACATTCTTTTGCAGTACTGAGGTCTAGAAGCATTAGTATTGAGATTTGGGGCAGATGGGGCTCATAGTCATGGTAGGCAACCCATCTAGGAGCATGTCACTCCGGCCAGAACCACAGGCGTGGCCCGCGCCCGGCTCCACACCGTACACCATCGGGAGGTCGGGGAGCAAGGGCGGATGAAGGCTTAAGCCCAACACGGACAGAGTAGGGCGGGCCGTGCCCCATTCACAACTTGCAAATTGTTAGGTTTGCCAAATGAGAACCTAGCATTGAACGGTAGACACCCCAATCACTAACCCTATGCTTCCAGCACCCGGAGGTCGTGAGGGGACAGGCACAGATGGAGGAGGCCCTTAGAAGCTGGAGAAAGAGTGGTCCACAGAGAATCGGGAGGTGAACGACCGGATCAAAGGGGAGAAGCTGATGGAGAAGGTGAGGAAGGTGGGGTCAGTGCACGGCGAACGGCAGTATAAGGAGTCATGGAAGGTCTTAAACGAGATGAGTGGGCGCAAGAGGCCAATGGAGGAACAGCTGGCAGGCAGCCGCCCAGGGCAGAGAGTGACCTCGTGGTTCACCCACCTCCGGGACCTCCTAGGGGCGCACCCGACAGTGGAGGAGGCCGAGGAGGAGATCCCTGCAGGGCTCATGAATCTGGACCTTGACGATGGCCCCTTCACAGCCATGGAGTTTGCCGCGGTGAAGTCCAGCTTGAAGCAGGGAAATAGTGCTGGGCCGGACGGCATCCCCCCAGAGGTTCTTGGGAACTGTGATCTCAACGACATCGTGTTGGCGATCTGCAACCGGGCTGAGATGGAAAACACCTACCCTGATATATGGTCCCTCTCCAACCTCATCCTATGCCGATGTCCTGAGATCTTTCTAAGCCAGGTAACTATCGTGGCATTAGCCTGACCTCAGTCACAGTGAAGATGTGCGACCACATGATACTAAACCAGATACAGGATGCCATTGACCCTCACCTGAGGTTCAACCACATGATACTAAACCAGATACAGGATGCCATTGACCCTCACCTGAGGTTCAACCACATGATACTAAACCAGATACAGGATGCCATTGACCCTCACCTGAGGTTCAACCACATGATACTAAACCAGATACAGGATGCCATTGACCCTCACCTGAGGTTCAACCACATGATACTAAACCAGATACAGGATGCCATTGACCCTCCCCTGAGGTTCAACCACATGATACTAAACCAGATACATGATGCCATTGACCCTCACCTGAGGTTCAACCACATGATACTAAACCAGATACATCATGCCATTGACCCTCATCTGAGGTTCAACCAGAAGGCCTTCAGATAGAGAAGGTCTACCGTAGCCCAAATCCTGGCCTTAAGGAGGTCATCGAGAAGGTCAAGAAGATCAACCTAACAGCTGTGTGCTCTGTTTCATTGACTTCAAGAAAGCTTTTGATTCAATATAGGCATGATGGGGAACATCTGAATCTCCGAGGGCGAAAACGTCTGAGGACAACTCAATGATGATGTGCCTGAAAGCCCCACCTAGTTTTCTAATCTGTCCAAAAGTATTGTGTGTTGAACACTGTCGAATGCAGCACTGAGGTCTAGTAGCATTAGTATTGAGGTTTTGCCAGAGTCTGTGTTAAGACGGATGTCGTTTACAATTTTAATAAGGGCGGTCTCAGTGCTTTGAAGAGGTCGAAATCCTCATTGGAAGTGTCATAGCAACCAGCTGATGCCAGGAAGTGATTCAGTTGCTGGAGGACAACTTTCTAAATGATTTTACTTGTGAAGGTTAGATTTGATATTGGTTTGTCGTAAATAATAGATTAATCTATGGTCCGCTTCTTTAAAAAGGCTTTAATAACTGCAGTTTTCAAGGCCTTTGGAAATGGCCTGATCGGATATACAGTAGTTAACTATTTGCAGTATGTCTATTGCTAGGCAGTCAAAAACATTCTTAAAGATGTAAAGTATCAAAGCAACAGGTGGAGGGCTGTTTTAGAGTCTAAGTTGTTAGAGCATATCATCGTTGCCACCTTACTTTTACCTGAACAGGGTGGTAGTCCAATATTTTTGGAAAATCACCAAATAACATCTGTTTCAGCTCTCACACACACACGCACGCACGCACGCACGCACGCACGCACGCACGCACGCACGCACGCACGCACGCACGCACGCACGCACGCACGCACGCACGCAGGGTATAAAGGCCTGTCTGGTCGCTAGGATCCACATCTACAGACCACAGGAGCTCAGGTACGTACCTTAATGCGTCATATATGAGAATCCATCACATATGTCCTCCTGACAGTGTGTGTGTGTGTGTGTGTGTGTGTAGGTCTGTCAACATGAAGCTGATACTCTCCATGTTCGTTGCTGCCTTCTTGCTCTCTGATGTCGAAGGTAATGTCGTTCCCTTGTTCCCTTCTGTCTCTGAATCACCCAAATCTTTCAACTGATTTAATTCCACTTTTCTTTACGTCTTAAACTATGTGGCTTTACTAAAACATATTTTAACCTCACTTTGCACTACAGCACTCACCACATTTTCTGCATGAAATGCGTTTTCTAGTTGATCCATGTGGTTGAATCAATGGCGGAGTAACATCCACGGTGATGAGTCCTGCTGACTGGGTCTCTCCACTCCTCCTCTCCAGGGCGCTCGCTGATGTTTCCTATGCAGACCTCCTCCAGCTTTGTGGAGCTGACGCCCGCCAAGCCGCTCAGCCTTGACGCCTTCACGCTCTGCCTGAGGTTCGCCACGGAGCTGCACCTGCCGCGGCAGGTCATCCTCTTCTCCTACCGCACGCAGCTCGTAGACGAACTCAACCTGTGGCGAGAGGCTGACGGCAGGTATGAACCGCGTGATTCCAAATGTTCCCTGAAAAGTTACTGCACCCATGAAATCATTGTGGAATTCATTAATAAATTCCGAACACAAGAGGAAACCTAGGATCATTTTAACAAAACGTATGTAGGGTAAAAATAGATTTGAGATAGTGTATGAACAAGTTCATTGCTACAAAACAAAGGCATTCTTCATGACCCCCTCAGAACATGGATTCTGACTGCCTCTCTTCTATCGTTTAATTCAGTGATTACACCCTTAGCCGTGTTTCAATCTCATTTTAAACCTCATTTTAAGCAAATCTGGGAAAAATAACTAACAGTCCACACTTACCTGTTGGTGCTACCAGCCTCGTCTTCAAACGCTAGGAGAAAATCCTGGAAGGCGCCGGCATTGGAAAAGCCGTCCTCTATTAACAGCTCAGATGGGTTGCGTACGCGTGACTGAAGGTTAAAAGGTTTCCACTGGAACCCAGCAGCGTTCTGGGGTCTCCGTTAACTTTGAGGAGCTGTGAACTCAGACACATGATCCTCTGGGCCGATTCCCGTCCACATGCGTGTTCACGGCGTGTTTGTTGGTCTTTAAGGTTGTCCCTGATCCTGGGCGAGAAGGCGATCGTTTCCTTTGTGGTTCCTGAGCTGGGACCCCTGGAGAACCACGTGTGTGTGGCCTGGGAGTTGAAGACAAGCAGGACCACCCTGTACCTCAACGGCCGGAGCACTGTGTCCCAGAGGCTCCAAATGGGCCACGGGTTGCGGCCGGGGGGCCGGGTGATCTTGGGCCAGGACGCCGACGCCCTCCTCGGGAACTTCGATGCCGACGAGAGCTTTGTGGGGGAGATCTTCGAGGTGAACATGTGGGACCGCGTCCTGCCTCCAAACGCAATACAACAGCTGTCCACTGGGAAATTTTTCTCCTCTGCCAACGTCATTGACTGGGCAACAGTGAAACTAAAAGGCTATGGGAACGTTGTGGAGTTCCAGGAGTCCTAGAAACAAACACCTATCACTAACAAACCAACCCTGCATTATGACGTTGACTACTAATGAACCCACCCTGCATTATGAGGTTGACTACTAATAAACCCACCCTGCATCATGACTTTGATCACTAATAAACCCACCCTGCATCATGACTTTGATCACTAATAAACCCACACTGCATCATGACTTTGATCACTAATAAACCCACACTGCATCATGACCTTGATCACTAATAAACCCACCCTGCATTATGAGGTTGACTACTAATAAACCCACCCTGCATCATGACTTTGATCACTAATAAACCCACCCTGCATCATGACTTTGATCACTAATAAACCCACCCTGCATTATGAGGTTGATCACTAATAAACCCACCCTGCATCATGACGTTGATTACTAATAAACCCACCCTGCATTATGACGTTGATCACTAATAAACCAACCCCGGATCATAGCGTTGGTTTTGTGTGGCTGGTGTTTGTTTAGCCTCAACGCTCCTCGCCGATGATGTAAGAAATACATCGGGGCGACGGCTGCTCATCAAATGCAATGATTAACGAATAGACGACTGGGCTCGACTAACGATCAGTAGAGCTTGGTCTAGATCCTGCCCGTATTGTTGGGCAGGGGTATGACGGTGCGGGCAACGTAAGTGAGAAATCATCAGTACCTCTTTTATACAGGGCCCAGGATTTGGTGCCACGGCCCTGCATATGTGTAGCAAAATTCAAATGCAGTGCAATTTGCAATTTGCAATTCAATATGACATTACATTATGCAATTGACAATTCATTATGCAATTTTATAATGTAATTTGTAAACACGTTATTCAAAGTGTATTTTAATATGCAAAGTGACAATGCAATCCTCAATTAAATTTGCAAAAGTTATAACAATACAAATAGAATAACATTTTGTCAAATTCTATGACTTCCTTTATTCAAATTGAAAAGCTATAGCGTCCCCGTGATTGCAATCCACTTCGCCACGCTCCGTGTGTTGCAATATTCAAATGACATTTCAATACGCAAAACGAACGCTTTGCAAAAGATTTGGCAAAACGGAATCCAAAACGTTTTCCAAAACGGAATCCAAAACGTTTTCCAAAAAGTCAATATGCAAAGTGGCAAACGTATCAGCCCAGTTCCCAGCCCAGTTCCCAGCCCAGTTCCCAGCCCAGTTCCCAGTTCCCGCCCAGACGCTGATTGGCTTATACGCTCAACTGTCTCCTGTTGTAAAGGGTTAGGGGTTAGTCCTTCCTGTTGTAAAGGGTTAGGGGTAAAGGCCGATATATGCTCTGTTTTAGACGTAACGCGTAAGCACGTAAGATACATAACCCCCCCTTGCGCGGTAAAATATCCCCCCTTACGTGCTTAAGTGCGTCGCCCAAAATTCCTGACCATGCGACTAAAACACTACGGCCCTACGCAGCTCGCAAAGACTGTGATTGGCCAGCTAACCACATCCTTTCAGGAGTCTCACATTTCCGGTTTTACAGCATAATAGCGCCATTTTTAAAAGGCGTTCAGAGTGTGGAAAAAGACCGCTAACCTAAACTTAGCTACTGCTACTCTCGTCGAAAATACTGGTAGTGCATAAATATAAACAAGCCAACGATTTCCACTTCCACGCCCACAGATTCGTTCGTTGCTCCCCCTACTGTTCTGGCGGAGAATCCCCTTGCAACACGCGCAATCCTTAAGGAACCTTAAAGGAACCGTAAATCAAAACTTGTCTAAAACAAATCCCTTGTGTAAATTACGTGCTTACGTCTCTGCATCTAAAACGACCCTAAATCGGCCTTTACGTGCTTAAGTGCGTCGGCCAAAATTCCTGACTATGCGACTAAAACACTACGGCCCTACGCAGCTCGCAAAGACTGTGATTGGCCAGCTAACCATATCCTTTCAGGAGTCTCACATTTCCGGTTTTACAGCATAATAGCGCCATTTTTAAACGGCCGTGACAGAAGCGAATGAAGAATTTTGAAGAAGGAGAAGAAGAAAACAGAAGAACGAATTATGATAATTATAAATATAAACAAGCCAGCGATTTCCACTTCCACGCCCACAGATTCGTTCGTTGCTCCCCCTACTGTTCTGGCGGAGAATCCCCTTGCAACACGCGCAATCCTTAAGGAACCTTAAAGGAACCGTAAATCAAAACTTGTCTAAAACAAGTCCCTTGTGTAAATTACGTGCTTACGTCTCTGCGTCTAAAACGACCCTAAATCGGCCTTTAGTCTCTCCTGTTGCAAAGGGTTAGGGGTTAGTCTCTCCTGTTGTAAAGGGTTAGGGGTTAGTCTTTCCTGTTGTAAAGGGTACTTATTGTTGTTGCACTTAAGATGGAGGTGCAATGAAAGGCTAATCAATGGTGAAAATCAACAATTGCAATCTAACTGTTAACTGTATTCTTTCTGTGATCAATGCTCTCTACCCTGCAATGTAGTAGGTTTGTGTGTACACATTTGCATTTGTCTTCTCTCTAGCCAGGGGCCCTTAAAGATGCACTCATGTTTTTATTGTGTAGCTTGGTGTAATCCCATGATTCCCTGTCTGCCTTGTGGTCAGAGGGCCGTGGTGTAACCCCACGGTTCCCTGTCTGCCTTGGCTGTCAGGTGTTGATTATTCACTGGAAGCAGCCACAAAGCAGCAGTTTGTTTGACGTTTGCATCTAATGAATAGTTAATAGTAACATTTAAATTCATTCTAGTTACTATAGGAATAGTTACTGGTCACTAAAGAATAAGTACTTATAATTAATGAAAAGTGTGGGCTCCAACTAAATAAACAAATGGATTCATTATCGTAGTTGGACTTTGACCATCAGTGCTTCGGGCCAACACCAGTATATCAATGTGTGAGACAAACTATCGATCGCAGCTGGCGTTGTTTCATTAGACGGATAAAACGCGTATCTAAGAATACTCCAACGGGTCGCCAAGGTCATTGGAGGACATCCGCCCTGATCAACGTCTATAGAACTCAAGGAACAAAGAAAAGGGACAGGCAAGGCAACTTTATATATGTAGCACTTTCCATACACGAGGCAGACTAAAAGTGCTTCAGATTGAAACATAGTCATACAATAAAATTAAATAAAATTATAAAATAAATAAGTAAAAGAAAACGAAGGCAAAGTTAAAAAGAAAGTTCAATATGTTTAAGATTTAGCATAAAGGTAAAGCAAACATACAATAAAATGAAGTTATAAAAGAAAATAGATCTGTAAAAGAAAATAAAGGCAAAGCAAAAATAATGCATTGTATAAAGTGCAAAGTATTCAAGATGTAGCAGAAAGCTTTTGGGAGAACTGCAGTAATCAAGCATACTAGTGATCAAGGCATGTGCACGTTTTAGTAGGTCCTGGGTGGACATGAGCCCTCAAGTTTTTAAGGTGATAATAGTAACTGGTTTTGTAACTGATTTGATTAGAAATGTAAATCTGTTTCTATCTTGTAGACTGTGCCTGAAAGCCCCACTGAAAAGACTCCTTCCATTTAATTTCCTTTTCCTTCCATTTTTATTCTTTCAACACAATGAATGTGTTGAATCTGCCTGTCCGGAACATTCTTTTGCAGTACTGAGGTCTAGAAGCATTAGTATTGAGATTTGGGGCAGATGGGGCTCATAGTCATGGTAGGCAACCCATCTAGGAGCATGTCACTCCGGCCAGAACCACAGGCGTGGCCCGCGCCCGGCTCCACACCGTACACCATCGGGAGGTCGGGGAGCAAGGGCGGATGAAGGCTTAAGCCCAACACGGACAGAGTAGGGCGGGCCGTGCCCCATTCACAACTTGCAAATTGTTAGGTTTGCCAAATGAGAACCTAGCATTGAACGGTAGACACCCCAATCACTAACCCTATGCTTCCAGCACCCGGAGGTCGTGAGGGGACAGGCACAGATGGAGGAGGCCCTTAGAAGCTGGAGAAAGAGTGGTCCACAGAGAATCGGGAGGTGAACGACCGGATCAAAGGGGAGAAGCTGATGGAGAAGGTGAGGAAGGTGGGGGCAGTGCACGGCGAACGGCAGTATAGGGAGTCATGGAAGGTCTTAAACGAGATGAGTGGGCGCAAGAGGCCAAGGGAGGAACAGCTGGCAGGCAGCCGCCCAGGGCAGAGAGTGACCTCGTGGTTCACCCACCTCCGGGACCTCCTAGGGGCGCACCCGACAGTGGATGAGGCCGAGGAGGAGATCCCTGCAGGGCTCATGAATCTGGACCTTGACGATGGCCCCTTCACAGCCATGGAGTTTGCCGCGGTGAAGTCCACCTTGAAGCAGGGAAATAGTGCTGGGCCGGACGGCATCCCCCCAGAGGTTCTTGGGAACTGTGATCTCAACGACATCGTGTTGGCGATCTGCAACCGGGCTGAGATGGAAAACACCTACCCTACCCCACCTGAGGTTCAACCACATGATACTAAACCAGATACAGGATGCCATTGACCCTCACCTGAGGTTCAACCACATGATACTAAACCAGATACATCATGCCATTGACCCTCACCTGAGGTTCAACCACATGATACTAAACCAGATACAGGATGCCATTGACCCTCACCTGAGGTTCAATCACATGATACTAAACCAGATACAGGATGCCATTGACCCTCACCTGAGGTTCAACCACATGATACTAAACCAGATACAGGATGCCATTGACCCTCACCTGAGGTTCAACCACATGATACTAAACCAGATACAGGATGCCATTGACCCTCACCTGAGGTTCAACCACATGATACTAAACCAGATACATCATGCCATTGACCCTCACCTGAGGTTCAACCAAAATGCCTTCAGAAAGAGAAGGTCCACCGTAGCCCAAATCCTGGCCTTAAGGAGGTCATCGAGAAGGTCAAGAAGGTCATCCTCACAGCTGTGCTCTGTTTCATTGACTTCAAGAAAGCTTTTGATTCAATAGACAGAGGCATGATGGGTAAAATCGGAATCTCCGAGGGTGAAAACGTCTGAGGACAACTCAATGATGATGGCCTGAAAGCCCCACCTAGTTTTCTAATCTGTCCAAAAGTGTTGTGTGTTGAACACTGTCGAATGCAGCACTGAGGTCTAGTAGCATTAGTATTGAGGTTTTGCCAGAGTCTGTTAAGACGGATGGCGTTTACAACTTTAATAAGGGCGTTCTAAGTGCTGTGAAGTGGTCGAAATCCTCATTAGAAGTGTCATAGCAACCAGCTGATGCCAGGGAGTTATTGCAGCATTCTTCAAGGAAAGTAGTCAAATCCGGATTGCTTTTTAAGTTACTTTATTTGTTAAAGTATTTCGGTATGGTAACTATGGAGCAAAAGGAGGGGAAGTGTGTCTAACACGGGCAGAGCGTCTCCCAGCTGACCAAAGCTATATTAACCCTTAAGTATGGTAGCCGAGAGTTTCTGGTTTGTTTACTGGCTCTGTAGTCTGTTTTGTTCAAATCCACGCGGCCCACAGCAGTGGGCGGAGCCGGCGTGACGTATTAGCCTCGGCTTCCTCCCTTTTCTGAGGTGCCGCCCTCTGTGGATGGAGCAGCTATTGCAGCCTTCAGTAAGATCCTGCTCCCCTTGTGGCTATGTATAGTATTTATGGCTTATATGTTTGGTCCTGCTTCCTAGTGGTTCTGTGAGGGTAATACAGCTTGTGTGTTTGAATCTGCTTCCTAGAGGCTATGTGGAGGCAGTTTATGTTCTCAAAATACGTAACAGAGTGATTAAGTTGCTGGAGGACAACTTTCTCAATGATTTTACTTGTAAGGGGTAGATTTGATATTGGTTTGTTATAAATAATAGAGGCATCTAGGCTCCGCTTTTTAAAAAAAGGCTTTAATAACTGCAGTTTTCAAGGCTTTTGGAAATGGCCTGATCCGATAGAGTTGTTAACTATTTGGAGTATGTCTATTGCTAGGCAGTCAAAAACATTCTTAAAGATGTAAAGTATCAAGGCAACAAGTGGATGGCTGTTTTAGAGTCTAAGACATTCAAGCATGTCTTGGTGGGAGTCAAAATATTGTTGCCACGTTACTTTTACTTGAACAGGGTGGTAGTCCAACATTTTTGGAAAATCACCAAATGACATCTGTTTCAGCTCAGTTCTTTCACCTTCAAATGTGTCTTTCCCTTTGTGATGCACACACACGCACACACACACACACACACACGCGCACACGCGCACAGACACACACACACACACACACACACACATACACATACACATACACACACACACACGCAGGGTATAAAAGCCTGTCTGGTTGCTAGGATCCACATCTACAGAACACAGGAGCTCAGGTACGTACCTTAATACGTCATACATTAGAATCCATCTGTCATGGTCTGTCTGTTTCCTTGTCTTGTTTTGGTGTGTTTCCTGTTTTACTTTAGTATCTCCGTCTTGTTTCTCCCCATGTCCTGTCAAGTTTCCCTCCTGTGTGATTACTGCTCCCTCCCCTAATGTGTTCCAGCTATAACTCGTTGCGTGCCCTGTATTTAGTATTTAAGCCCTTGTCTTTCCTTTGTTCCTTGTGAGTTGTGTCCTGTGTGTTACCTGTGTTCCCGGTGTTCACTGTGTTACCCGCGTCACCCGTGTTCTCGGTGTTCCTTGCCTTTTGCGTTAATAAATTATTTATTGAACTGTCTGCTATTGGGTCCTACCTGCCTGCCTGCCAACCGCTAACCTTGACACCATCACATATGTCCTCCTGACAGTCTGTGTGTGTGTGTGTGTGTGTGTGTGTGTGTGTGTGTGTGTGTGTGTGTGTGTGTGTGTGTGTGTGTGTGTGTGTGTGTGTGTGTAGGTCTGTCAACATGAAACTGATACTCTTGATGTTCGTTGCTACCATCTTGCTGCCAGATGTCAAAGGTAATGTCGTTCCCACGTTCCCTTCTGTCTCCCCTTTAGCCAAATCCCTTCACTTGATTTAATTCCACATTTCTTTGTGTCTTAAACTACGTGGCTTTACTAAAACCTTTTTTCAACCTCACTTTGCGCTTCTCACATTCTCTGCATGAAATTAGTTTTCTAGTTAATCCATGTGGTTGAATCAATGGCGGAGTAACATCCACGGTGATGAGGTTTGAGTCCTGCTGACTGGGTCTCTCCACTCCTCTCTAGGGGGGCGCTCGCTGGTGTTCCCTGAACAGACCTCCACCAGCTTTGTGGAGCTGACGCCCGCCAAGTCGCTCAGCCTCAACGCCTTCACGCTCTGCCTGAGGTTCGCCACAGAGCTGTTCAAAGAGCGGCGTGAAGTCATCCTCTTCCACTACCGCACACAGGACACCGACGAACTCACCCTGTGGCGACTAAACGACGGCAGGTATGAACTGCAGGGGTTACAAATGTTACCTGAAAAGTTACGGCGCCCATGAAATCATTGCGAAATAAATGCCCTTGATTCGTGTGGAATTAATTTAAAAATTCCAAACACAAGAGGAAACGTAGAATCATTTGAATGAAACGTATTTAGGGAAAACATAGATTTGTGATAGTGAATGAAACGGTTAATTACTACAAAACAGACATTCTTCATGACCCCCTCAGAACATGGATTCTGACTGCCTCTCTTCTATCATTTAAACAGAATCAGAATCACAAAGGATTTTATTGCCTAGAAGGGTTTTACACCTACAAGGAATTTGTCTTGGTGAATAAAGTGCATACATTAAGACAATAAACAATGAATAAACAGTGACTATCATATAAACAATATAACACAATCTATAAACAAGCAGGGACATAAGTGATAAGTTAAAAATAGGATAAAATAGAATAAAGATTTAAGTAAAAGCTACTTAAAAATGTATAAGAATTGACAAATTGGTGATGGGTATGATTACCAGAGTCAGTGCCACTCAGTGGGGGTGGCGGTCCTGGAACCTGTTGAGGATCTGTACTGAAGAGGGGACGAAACTGTTCAAGTGGCGGGAGGTTTTGGTCCTGATGGACCGCAGCCTCCTGCGAAAGGGGAGAGTTTCAAATAGTCTGTGACCAGGATGGGAGGGGTCGGCCATAATCCTGCCTGCCCGCCTCAGAGCCCTGGAGCTGTGCAGGTCCTGGAGGGATGGAAGGTTGCAGCCAATCACCTTCTCAGCAGAGCGTATGATACGCTGCAGCCTGCTCTTGTCCTTAGCCGTAGCAGCAGTGTACCAGACAGTGATGGATGAGGTGAGGATAGACTCAAAGATTGCAGTGTAGAAGTGCACCATCATAGTCTTTGGCAGGTTGAACTTCTTCAGCTGGCGCAGGAAGAACATCCTCCGCTGGCCTTTTTTGGTGAGGGACCTGATGTTGAGCTCCCATTTTAGGTCCTGGGTGATGATAGTGCCCAGGAAGCGGCAGGACTCCACAGAGTCGACTGGATGGGGTCGGATGGGGCTGGGTTCTTCCTGTAATCCACAATAATCTCCACTGTTTTTAAAGGGTTAAGCTCCAGGTTGTTCTGGCTGCACCAGGTCCCCAGATGGTCAATCTCCCATCTCTAGGCGGACTCATCCCCACCAGAGTTGAGCCCGATGAGCGTGGTATCATACGCGAACTTCAGGAGCTTGGCGGACTGGTGACTGGAGGTGCAGCTGTTTGTGTACAGGGAGAAGAGCAGAGGGGAAAGAACACAGCCTTGGGGGGATCCGGTGCCGATGGTCTGGGATTCCGATAAATGTTTCCCCAGCTTCATAGGCTGCTTCCTGTCAGACAGGAAGTCTGTGATCCACCTGCAGGTGGAATCGGGCACGTGGAGCTGGGAGAGCCTGTCCTGAAGCAGAGCTGAGAGGATAGGATTAAAGGCGGAGCTGAAGTCCAAGAACAGGATTCTGTCATATGTTCCTAGGGAGTCCAGATGCTGGAGGGTGTAGTGCAGAGCCATGTTTACTGCATCGTCTACGGACCTGTTGGCTCTGTAGGCAATCTGCAGTGGGTCCAGGAGTGGGTTGGTGAAGGATTTGAGTCGGGACAGTACAAGGCGCTCAAACGACTTCATGACCAGAATCTGGTCTGGCTGCTTTGCGAGGGTTCTGTCTTTTGAAGAGCTTGTTGACGTCCCTCTCATGCAGGCAGAGAGTCGTCACTGTGGTAGAGGACGGGAGAGACCCAGAGGTGTGAGGTGTAGAGGCCCAGGTTTCTACTGAGCTGGGGGTGGTGGGGTTAGTGAGATGGGAGAGGGAGTCGCGGGGGATGGTGTCAGGACTGTCCCTTGGTCTTTCAAAGCGACAGTAGAACTCATTCAGTTCATTAGCAATTTGCAGGTTGTTGACTGATTGGGGGGGTTTAGGTCTGTAGTTTGCAATCTGTCTGAGCCCCTTCCAGACAGAACCAGAATCGTTAGCTGAGAGCTGGTGTTGGAGTTCCTCAGAGTACTGTTGTTTGGCAGCTCTCACGCCTTGCTGAAGCTGTACTTTGACTTCTTAAACCTGCCTCTATCCCCACTCCTGAACGCATCCTCCTTTTGCAACCTAAGCTGTCTGAGTTTGGCTGTGAACCAGGGGTTGTCATTGTTATTACTCACGCTGGTGCGTGATTGAATACAGCAGTCTTCACAGAAGCTGATGTATGACGTCACAGCCTCTGTGTATTCATCCAGACTATTGGTGGCAGTCCTGAAACCACCCCAGTCTGTACAGTCTAAACATGCCTGCAGGTTCTCCACTGCCGTACTGGTCCACTGCTTTGACGTCCTCACCACAGGTTTGCAGAGCTTGAGTTTCTGCCTGTATGTGTTAGGAGTGGTTGCGTGTGCAGGCAGGCAGGTAGGACCCAGACGCAGACGGTTTCTGGAAAACTGCACTTTATTCACGCCTAAAGGCTAAGGCACAGGAATCAGGGAACTCGGGAGACAACAGGGAACTCGGGAGACAACAGGGAACTCGGGAGGAAACAGGGAACTCGGGAGGGAACAGGGAAAACGCAGGACTAACAACCACAATGATAGCACACAGAACAAAGGAAAGACAAGGGCTTAAGTAACAAATACAACGAGGAACAGCTGAGACACATTAGGGGAGGGAACAGTAATCAACACAGGAGGGAAACACAGGGAAACACACCAAAACACGACAGACCATGACAGTATGAAGGAATCAGATGGACCATGACGTGGTCGGAGCGGCCCAGTGCATCGCGGGGGAAGGCGTGATATGCACCGCTGACTGGTGTAGCAGTGATCCAGAATATTGTTCGCTCTGGTCGGGCATTTAATGAACTGTACTGCGTCGGGCATTTAATGAACTGCATTTAATGAACTGTACTGCGTCTGGAGGCAGGACCGCGTCCTGCCTCCAGACGCAGTACAGCAGCTGTTCACTGGGAAATGTTTCTCCCATGAAACATGTTTCGCCAACGTCATTGACTGGGCAACAGTGAAACTAACACTCTATGGGAACGCTGTGGAGTTCCAGGAGTCCTAGAACCGAACCCAAACCCCCATCACTAACAAACCCACCCTGCATTATGAGGTTGATTACTCATAAACCCACTCTGCATTATGAGGTCGATTACTAATAAACCAACCCTGGATCATAGCGTTGATCACTAATAAATATCCACCATGCATTATGACGTTGTGTCGCTGGTGTTTGTTTAGTCTCAACGCTCTTCGGCCGATGGTGTAAGAAATAGATCGGGGCGACGACAGACGGGCAGTAGGGTCGACAAAACGACCAATAACAATTGCGGGGGCTGATTGCTGGCGGTGGGGTCTAACTCTCTGGAGGCAAGGCGATACTGACGGGCTAGAGTGTACCAGCTTCACCAGCTATCCTAGCTTTACCAGCTACACTAGCTTCAGTAGCTATACTAGCTACATTAGCTAACCTATCCAATAAGTGTACTAGCTTCACTAGCTATCGTAGCATTAATAGCTATCCTAGCTTCACAAGTTATCCTAGCTATCCTAGCTTCACAAGCTCTCCTAGCTATCGTAGCATCAATAGCTATCCTAGCTTCACCGTCTATGCTTACTGTCCTAGCTCCACCAGCTATCCTAGTTTCACTAGCTATCCTAGCTTCACTAGCTATCCTAGCTTCACTAGCTATCCTAGCTATCGTAGCATCAATAGCTATCCTAGCTTCACCGTCTATGCTTAGTGTCCTAGCTCCACTAGCTATCCTAGTTTCACTAGCTATCCTAGTGTGAGCAGAGTGACCAGAAAGGTGAAAACACGGTAAAGTAGGGGAGGAAACAATACGTGTTTGACAATTGGGCACTGATGGGATGTAATTAGGATGTCTATAAATACACCTGGGCTTCCATGACGTGGGATCTCTTTGGGGCTTTCGAGAGCAGGGAACTCAGAACGCTGGGGCTGTAGAGCGACGTCGGGTGTCTGTCTTAATTTAAACTACATCGTGACTCAAGGTAATGTAGTGTCTTCACCCTATCCCCAAATCATTCTTGCATGGCTGGATTGACAATGTGATCAGTGGTGTCTGCGTGTATTGATCCTCGCAGCCTGTGACAGGCGTTGGCCGCAGCTGGGGGATCGGAGACGTTTGCTGCAGCCGGGGAATCAGAGCGATCGGCGGGCGTGCAGCGGGGATAAGGGGGAACCAGTGGTGTAGTCTACGTGATACGCAGGTATACGCCGTATACCCACTAGGAACGCACCAGGATTTGCGTATACCCACTTAAAAATGTGCACGGATACGTATCAATCGTCTTGTGACAGATCTTTCACTTCTGTGTTTATTTTTCGGAAATATCGGTTGGGTATAACTGCAATAAAATACTTCTGGGGAAGTTATCTCTGGGGAAGTTATCTCCTACATTCACCATTCAAAAAATTCCCGCTGCGCGCTCGCGCTCTGCCCTGTCTCTGTTACGAAGCGCGAAGCTGCCCCTGCATCTCTGCACGTTAGTTGTCGGGCCAAGCCCCTCCTTCTCGCGTGTGTGTGCGTGTGTGTGCGTGCGTGGGCGTGCGCGCGCGCGCGCGCGTGTGTGTGTGTGTGTGTGTGTGTGTGTGTGTGTGTGTGTGTGTGTGTGTGTGTGTGTGTGTGTGTGTCCTGTCCTCCCGTATTAATGTGTAAACCACATAATAAGTAGTCAACAGAAGACAATGTTTTAATCCCACTTTATATCTCCTTGTTACTTTTAGATGAGAACCCCTGGCCAGCCTTTCAGACTGGGTGTCAGGCTAGGGAATTTAAAAACAGGTATCCTTGGTTAGAGTGGAGGGAAAAAAAGTTATAGGTAAATGTCAGCCAACATACAGTTGGTATACACAATTGAAATTCATAATGTTAATCACTATGCAAATGAGAGTATAGCTAATTCATGGTCATTTTTAAGGTGCAGTAATTTCACACTTTTACACAATTCAATTACTGTATGGTATGTTAGATAACAAAAGTAAGAGCTCAAATTAGAGCAATTGAAAGAGTGAAACATTAGCCTCCTGTCATCTCCTTCTCATGCACTGGTTAGCCATGGATGTAAACAGTTCATTAAATTATTTTTTGTAGATTTTGTCCTTGTTTAGCATGTGCTATTGCTACTATAGATATACAAAGGACAACTTGTCATTTTTGTGTTCTATTTGTTCATACCGTTATTAAAACTGGTTCTTTCCATGATTGTTGATAATCGTTATACTCTTAAATCAGCGGGTTGTAGACCCCTGCGTTGGTGAGTGTGGTGCGACACCCCATAAGCGCCACACACGTACACGTACCGGTCGGACGGGTTTGTACGAGGCTGGGAGGGAATCATCACAGTATACCCACTACAATAAAATAGACTACACCACTGGGGGGAACGGCAGACACGCACCGACCCTTGACTCCAGCTCCAGCGTGTGGCCACTGTTTTCTTCCCTCCCTCTCTATAGTTTACGTGTGTGCGCGTGCGCATACCGGCGAGTGGGAATGTGTTGGTGCGCGTGAGTGACTGTGGCCGCATACCGGCGGGTTGGTGCGTGTGAAGGACCGTGTCCGTAGGAGAATATAGGGATAAGGTGGGGTTATTTATTGGGCAAGTACAATTGGGTGGGATGGGCAGTTAGGCTCTGGTCTCTTTATTCGATAGGCTGTATTTGTGGTCCCTTGTGTTTGGTTTGTAGAGTAATACTGTTTTGGAGTGTTTTGCTTTGCGTGCTTTATGTTTGGTTTGTTACTTTCTTTTCTTTATTTTATGAGTGCTGTGATTTGCTTTGACCATATGCTACAGTTCTATTATTGTGAGGCTAGTGGTCCCCTGTTCTGTCAACTATGAAATTGTGCATTTCTTATACTTCCCTTATCATCCTGTGTGCCTGTGGGCTTTACTTTTAAAACCAAAAGAACCAAGAAATAAATAATTTTGTACTATATCACCTGTGCCGATACAATCCTTCGATACCAGCGGGGAGGTAGATTTCTTGGGTTGGGGTGCCTCTGGACATACAGGGGCTGGCGTTGTCTATACTAGGTAGCAAGGTTCACACTAGCTTCACTAGCTATCCTAGCTTCACTAAGTCCAGTGACCTGAGTGCCTCACCGCGATCAGTAGGAATCTGCTTCAGATGTCCTCTAGCTAGCAGGCTGACCTCCCCATAAACTCAGCAAACTGTGATACCCATGTCTGTCCATGTATGGACAAACTGGTTATAGATATAAGTACCATCAAACGGTATGGTTGAAAGTATAAATGATTGATGTCATTATTCTCACTATTGCATTAATATATTAAGTAGTTGCATTTCCTGCAGAAAACGCATGTGAATGCTGACAGCTGAATGAAAAAGGGAAAGCATTGCTGAAAATGCAGAATGAAAAAAAAAACTGATCTGAAGAATCTGAAAGTAGAAGTAGTAGCTGAAGTAGTTGTAGCTGAAGTAGAAGTAGTAATAGCTGAGGTAGCAGTAGTAGTAGCTGAAGTAGTAGTAGTAGTAGTAGTAGCTGAAGTAGTAGTAGAAGATGCGGTAGTAGGTGAAGTAGTAGTGTAGCACAATTGAATAATTAAACTCAAGAGTGACTTGAAGAATAGTTTATTTTACTGGGTACATACACAGACATTGCAACACATTTGTTAACGACACGTTCTGTCCGCCATGTCTCAACACTGTTCTACAACGTGTGTAGGTTTTACTATGTCTGTTTACATCCTAACTAATTATTACACAGTTCACAAAAAATACATATTAATGCACATGGTAATTACTAACAATGGAAATACATAAAAGAAAAGTACATTGTGGCTCCTGATAATATCCTCAGTTCTTGGTATACAAAGTAAACAAACACAATCGACATAAATGTACCGCAACCGGACCCTAATGGCACCGGGAGAATCTTATCTTAGCTGCTCGTTAAGAAGTTGCTTATGACGGCATTGCAACCCTTTAATACAACATTCACGAAAGAGGTAACCAGCCAACTCTTCCCCACATATCTGTATCATTGCCAAGCTCATTGTTATGCACATTCATTACTCTTATATTGCTTGCTTACCTGTAAACTTACACAGACATTGTGACGCATTTGTTAAAGGGGACCTATTATGCTTTTCGACTTTTATGACCTATAAAAGTTGTTATAATGATTGATAGTCATGTTTAACCATACACAAAAATCGATGTAGATTTTCGGGAAACTCTTCCTCTCATCTGGGCGCTTTCAGCATTCTCTGTCAACGCTCTGTTTCGTCCTCCTCTGCCCCATCGCCCCCCTCCTGCCAACCCAACTCCGTTGTGATTGGTTACCTTCCTTGAATAGCGCGCGCGGGCAGATTTGACCAGGCATATGGGGGCGCGGCAGGAGTGCCTCTACGTAGATGATTTCCCGGAAATGTGAACAAGTGAATCGCAAACGTTTTCCCGAGTGTTTAGCGCTCTGCACAGCCACCCCAGACTGTCAGCAGGGAATACGTCGAAATGCATGTACGTCATTATTTGACACCCTAGTATGGTTAAACATGACTATCAATCATTATAACAACATTTATAGGTCATAAAAGTCGAAAAAGCATAATAGGTCCCCTTTAAAGACACGTTCTGTCCGCCATGTCTCAGCACAGCTCTACAACACGTGTAGCATTCACCGGACAGAAAGTGCACCAATAGGTCAAAGCCACCCTGTGGCGGAAATGAGGTACTTCATGCATTACATTATAGACCCTTTTACTGTTTTGATTACGTAAAACGTATGCGCGCGCATTTTGGAAACTGAAGTATGGCGGAGATCAACAGCTTGTCAAGCTATGCAAGGGAATTTTTCACACAAGATCGCAAATTTTTCTTCAACAAGTTGAATTTGACAAATGGTGTCCGACTTTAAAGGCCCACTATGCAACTTTTTTAGCCAAAATTACATTAAGTATGCAGGTTGAGAGTTATGCTGATGGTTCTGCATCCATTTCTGGGTCGATTGGTGGGTGTGTCATTTACCCATGTCGCCTCTCCAGTGAAAAAGCGCATATGCAACTTGATCTGTTCGGACCGAGCCAATCCGGATGTGACGCAGCGGAAGTATCCTCGAAAATGTAGTCAGATTGTAGTTTCGAAAATGCTTTACGGCACAGACACACACCCAAACATGGCACCGGCTAGATATAAACAGCCAGTTGCGAGGCAATTGTTGCATTCATTATGGATCAATCGACTGATAAGGGACCCAAGAGGCGACTGTCGGTGGAACAAAAGAAGAATGGACCAGAAAAGAGATCAGACACGAGTGAAAGGGGAACTATGCAACTTTTTTGGCTTGATTTACCTTAATATAACAGGCTAGGAGTCATTGCGATGGTTCCATTATACATTTTTGTTAGATTGTTCGTTGTTTCAACTCCCCCTTGCGCATCTTGGCGGAGAAAATTAATATGTTTCTGCCGGAGACCCGCCGCCCACTCTCGCGGGAGTCTCGAGTCTCGCAAAGTAATGAATTGCTTTGCGGCACAGACCCCCAAACACGGAACCGGCTCGATATAAACACAAGTAACTAAGGGATTGTTACATTCATCATAGATCAGCCGACTAAAAAGAGACAGAGAAACCCAAAGTCGGAGGAACAGAAGAAGAGAAGAAGAGAAAGGGAGACTGACCGGCAGAGAGGCCAGACACGAGTAAACGTTGGGCAAGCTTTTCAGGAATAGCGTGAACTGAAAGAAAAAGAAGACTTCAAATCAGACTCCGACTTGGCCGTGTTGCTTTTGAAATTGAAAGTACCCTTGGGTGAACTTTGTCCTTGTGGTATTCTTGATGTTGATAGTCTCTGTACAAATGTGTTTGCTCAACCATTTTGTTGTGAGCCCTGAAAAAATTGTTTTCTCGACCGTTTTGTTGTGAGCCCTGTATGTTTCTAGCTTGCTTGGTTGCAACCATATAAACACCTTTGTTTCCATTGGTGTTTTGCTGTTCGTCTGTCTCGTCCCTCAGATACAGACTGAATCCCCGAATCCAGGTTCTTGTTTATTTAGATTATTATGTTGGCCAACACTCTCACACTGATTGTTCTGTTTAACCTAAGATAAAACAATTATAATCTAGGATATAAATTCTCCCCGTCAACTATAAAAAGGATGGCTTTATGTTTATTGCAATACAAATACACCATTTTAAAAATGTATAACCTTGCCTACAATTTAGGCAAGGCAAGGCAACTTTATTTATATAGCACTTTTCATACACAAGGCAGACTCAAAGTGCTTCACATATAAACATTGTCATACAATAAAATAAAATAATAGATAAGTAAAAGAAAAACATATGCAAAGAAATGGGTAAAATAGATAAAAGGCATTTTAGTATTAAAATAGAAAATAAAGGCAAAGTTAAAAAAGCTTTTTAGAAAGTGCAATGTATTTAAGATTTTAGCAGAAAGCTATAGCAAACATAAAAGTCTTCAGTCTTGTTTTAAAGGTGCTCAGAGTTGGGGCAAGTCTTAAATCCTCTGGGAGTTTATTCCAGCTATTTGTTGCATAGTAACTGAATCCTGCTTTCCCATGTTTTGTGTTTACTCTGGGGATAATTAACAGATTGGTCTCAGAGGATCTTAGTGGTCTAGAAGGCTGATGTAGTGGAAGCATATCAGTTAAATATTTTGGGCCTAAACCATTTAGGGATTTATAGGTTAGCAACATGATTTTAAAATCAATTCTCTGACCTACAGGAAGCCAATGTAACGATTTCAGAATTTGTGTAATATGATCAAATTTTTTGGTCTTTGTTAGAACTCTAGCAGCAGAATTCTGAACAAGCTGAAGCTTCCTCAGAGTTTGTTTTGGGAGACCTGTAAGGAGAAGGACCTTCAACTAGAAGACGTATGAAGCCCTGTGGTGAAAGCCGAAAGGAAGCCAGAGGGTGGAAGTTTCTGAATCCTAAATCTATCACAAAAATCGGTACATGGAATGTACGCTCAATGCATATCACAGGAAAAGCGCAGACCATCGCGAATGAAATGAAGGCATTTGGCATCCATATACTTGGAATCGCCGAGGCTAGGTGGAAGGAAGCAGGAAAAACACGGCTCGCATCAGGTGAATCAATCATATACTCTGGACACACAGGAGATCATGCTGCTCATTCGGACGGGGTGGCAATCATGCTATCAAAGGAAGCAGGGAAAACACTTCTAGGGTGGGAACCAGTAAGCGCGAGGATAATCCTGGCCAATTTTAGGACTTCACATAAACGCATCAACCTTAACATCATCCAGTGCTACGCCCCCACCAATGAAGCAGAGGATGAAGCAAAAGAGCACTTCTACCAAAGGCTAGAGGAAACCATCAGGAAATGTAAGGAGAAGGATCTCACCATTTTAATGGGAGATATGAATGCTAAGGTTGGCAGTGACAACACCGGCTTTGAGCAAGCGATGGGAAAGCATGGCCTTGGAGTGATGAATAAGAACGGAGAACTCTTTGCCAACCACTGCGCCAACCACAGTCTCGTCATTGGTGGAACCCTCTTCCCTCACAAACCATGCCACCGGGTAACTTGGGTCTCCCCTGACAGGAAGACGGAGAACCAGATAGACCATATTTGCATCTCCAAGAGATTCAGGAGAAGCCTCCAAGATGTCCGGGTGAAGAGGGGGGCCGATGCAGCCACGGATCACCACCTACTGGTTGCTAACCTACAACTTAAGCTGAAAAAACATCAAAACAGCACGTCAACAGGCAAACGCTACAATATGTCACTACTGGCCACCAAAGAGAACAAACCAACTTCCGAATAGAACTCAGAAACCGCTACACAGTACTGCAAGCCAAGGAAGTAACAGAAGAGGAACACAGGACGATAGAACACCACTGGCAGCAAGTAAATGAGGCATTTACAGGAGCCTGTGAAGCAGCAGTCGGGCTCAAGAAGAGGACCCACCAGGAGTGGCTCTCACCAGAGACCCTTAGAAAAATAGAGGAAAGGAAGAAGCTAAAGAACGTACTAAACAATAGTAAAACAAGATCAGTTAAGAAAACAGCGGGGGTGGCGTACAGTAAGGCAGATAGAGAGGTCGAAAAGAGTGCACGAAGAGACAAGAGGAACTTTGTAGAAGAGCTTACAAACAAAGCAGAGGAAGCTGCAAGGCAGAATAACATCAAAGGGATATGCAACAACATCCGACTGCTGACCAAAAAATACCAGAAAGGGAATCACCCAGTCAAGGATAAGGAAGGGAGGACACTGAAAACACAAGAAGAGCAAATGAAAAGGTGGGTTGAGCACTTTTCAGAGATACTGAACCAACCACCTCCATCAATAAAGGCGAATATGCAACCTGCAGAGGTTCCCCTGTCAGTTGACTGCAAGCGGCCATCAAGGAAGGAGATAAGAAATGCCATCATGCACTGCAAGAACAACAAGGCACCAGGTCCTGACAACATACCTGCAGAAGCTCTTAAAGCAGATGTTGAAGCGTCCACACAAATCCTATATGACCTGTTTGGTAAGATCTGGGAGGAAGAAGACGTGCCTGGAGAAAGGAAGGGAGGCCACCTAGTTAAAATTCCCAAGAAAGGCAACCTAAGCCTCTGTGGCAATTACAGGGGAATAATGCTTCTATCCGTCCCGGGCAAAGTGTTAAATGGAGTAATTTTACAACGCCTCAAGGCAGCAGTGGATGCAGAGCTTCGAGACAACCAAGCTGGTTTCAGGCCAAATAGATCATGTGCCGACCAAATAGCAACCCTGCGAATCATCCTTGAACAATCCCAAGAGTTTAGGTCCCCGCTTTACGCAGGATTTCTGGACTTTGAGAAAGCATTTGACAGTCTGGATAGGGAAGTGCTCTGGCAACTCATGAGACACTACGCCATACCCGAGAAGTTCATCAGCATCATCAAGAACATCTATTCTGGAACGCAGTGTAGGATCATACATGAAGGCCAGCTGACGGAGGCATTTAACATCACAACAGGAGTAAGACAAGGCTGTTTACTGTCACCATTACTATTCCTTTTAGCGGTAGACTGGATCATGAGGCAAGCGACTTATAATAGACAAAATGGTATCCAATGGACCCCGTTTACACAATTGGATGACCTAGACTTCGCAGATGATATTGCGCTCCTGTCCCATAACCACCAACAAATGAAGGACAAACTGAGAGTGGTAGAACAGAGAGCAGCTGAAACAGGCCTCCGCATTAGTACACAGAAGACCAAAGTTCTCAAGGCCAATACCAAGACACTAGCAAGCTTGACAATAAACCAACAACCAATAGAGGAAGTTGACTCCTTCATTTACCTGGGAAGCGAGGTAGCGAGTGATGGTGGATCAGAAGGGGACGTTAAGAGGAGAATAGGCAAGGCAAGAGCGGCATTTGGAATGATGGGGGCCATTTGGAGAGCACGCAACATCACCCTCAGGACCAAAATACGGCTATTCAATTCAAGCATTAAATCATTCTCCTGTACGGATCGGAAACGTGGAAAACAACAAAGAAACTACTAAAGAAGCTACAGGTTTTCACAAATCACTGCCTAAGACGCATCCTCAACATCAGATGGCCTGACAAAATAAGGAACAAAGAGCTGTGGGAAGGAACACACCAACCTGCCATAGAAGTGGACATAATGAGACGAAGATGGGGATGGATTGGGCATACATTACGTAAGCCGAGGAACACCATCACACGCCAAGCCCTGCAGTGGAATCCGCAGGGTAAACGTGGTAGAGGGAGGCCAAGAAACACCTGGAGGAGGAGTGTTACAGCAGAGATGGAGAGAGCAGGCTATAGATGGCAAGACCTGGAGAGGCTGGCACAGAACAGGACGAGGTGGAGAGATATAATCAGTGGCCTATAAGTAAGTAAGTAAGGAGACCATTGCAGTAATCAAACTTACTAGTGATAAAGGCATGTACAAGTTTTTGTAAGTCTTCGGTGGACATGAGCCCTCTAAGTCTGGCTAAATTTTTAAGGTGATAATATGCCGATTTTGTAACTGATTTGATGTGACTGTCAAAATGTAAATCTGAATCCATGATGACCCCTAGATTTCTGGCTTTGATTGAGGTTTTCAGGGACAGAGAGTGAAGGTGTTGGGTTACTTTAAGCCTCTCCGCTTTAGAACCAAATACAATTATCTGTTTTGTCCTCATTTAGTTGAAGGAAATTTCGGCACATCCATTCCTTCACTTGCTCAATGCACTGGCACAGCAGATCTATGAGCCGATAGTAATTTGGTGATAGCGATACATAGATTTGCGTGTCATCAGCATAGCAATATTGTTATTTTGCATGATTTGCCCTAGTGGGAGCATGTAGATGTTGAATAAAGAGGGTCCTAAGATCGAACCTTGTGGGACTCCACATGTCACGTTGGTTGATTCTGATACAAAGTCGACAATGGAAACAAAGTAGTTCCTATTTTGTAGGTAGGACCTGAACCAATTTAAGACAGTGCCTGAAAGCCCCACCCAGTTTTCTAACCTTTCCAGAAGTAATGTATGGTCTACAGTGTCGAATGCAGCACTGAGGTCAAGTAGCATTAGTATTGAGGTTTTGCCATAGTCTGTGTTAAGACGGATGTCGTTCACAACTTTAATAAGGGCGGTCTCAGTGCTGTGCAGGGGTCGAAATCCTGATTGGAAGGTGTCATAGCAACCTGTTGATGCCAGGAAGTGATTTAGTTGCTGGAGGACAACTTTCTCAATGATTTTACTTATGAAGGGTAGCTTTTTTAAAAGGGGTTTAATAACTGCAGTTTTCAATGCTTTTGGGAACTTGCCTGACTGGAGAGAGTTGTTAACTATCTGCAATATGTCTACTGCTAGGCAGTCGAAAACATTCTTAAAGAGGTTGGTAGGTATAGTATCAAGGCAACAGGTGGATGGCTTTTGTTGTGTCACAGTTTCCACAAGATTTTGAGAGTCTATAACATTAAAGCATGCCATCCTTGCCACGTAATTTTTGCCTGAACAGGGTGGTAGTCCAACATTTTTGTTTGACGTGTCGATATTGATGGCGCGTCTGATACCTTCAATTTTATCAATATAAAAAGCTGCAAACTCATTGCATTTCTGCGTGGAATGGAGATCAGGTGGAATTTCTGTTGGGGGGTTGGTCAGTCTGTCAACAGTTGCAAATAGGGTTTTTGCATTATTAGTGTTGGTTTTAATGATATTGGAGAAAAATGTTTCTCTAGCATTTTTTAAGTCTAAATTGAAGGCACGGAGGCTCTCTTTATAGATATCATGGTGAATATGAAGTTTTGTTTTACGCCAGATGCGTTCAACGTTCCTGCATTCCTTTTTCTGTGCTGTTACAGAAGCAGCTTTTCTCCAGGGTGCCTCTTGCTTTCCAGAAATCGTTTTAACCTTATAAGGTGCAATGACATCTATGACTTTCAAAATTTTCAAATTAAAGTTTTCTACTAGATCATCAGCAGAACATGGGTTTAGAGGTGGTAGCAAGGAGATGGCCTTTTTAAAAAGTACATTAGAATCTTCATTGATATACCGTTTTTTGACAGTGTTTGATTTTGTCTATGTCGGGAATAAAAGATATGTTAAAGAAAACACAAAAGTGGTCAGACAAGGAAGGATCAGTCACAGAGAGATCAGAAACATTTATTTATGAACATTTACTTCGGACATGGCTCCACGCATTCGCCGGCTTCTTTGAAAACAAATGCACATGGCTCGCGTAGAAGTGCATGGGGAAGGGTCGTCAACGAGTTGTTACGACAGTGTTGTAAAATATCTACTACGAAGCTGTAGGGGGCGCTGTGTAGAGAAATGTGCGTGCCAAAACCAAGAAAACAGCGAAGAAATTCCCGAAGTTGCATAGTGGGCCTTTAAGATCCGTGTACTATGAATGAGTGGGTTGAAGACGTCAGCAAGTGGCCGAATATACAGTGGCCATCTATATACGTATTTAATAGAGAAATCCAGCGTGTACACCAGAGAGAAATTACGAGCATATAAATCACAGATACTTATGAATACCTTGTCCGTGGTCATGTACAGAACTTCAAATACCATGACATAGACTCTTGAGTTTTGTGTGGTGAAATCAGAAATCCTCCCTAGTCGAAGACAAGGACACAAGACAACGATGTATGATGCTTGGATTATAATCAACCAACGAGAAAACGACGTCCTCACAGCGAATTGCACCTGTATGGCGGGGTAAGTTGCCTATGTTGTAGCTAACATAGTTCAGAGCTCTATGATATACTTAGTTGTTATGCAAAGATGAATTATGCTTGTGTGTTACTGTCCTTTCAGGTTTACATTAGGCTATTACTCTGCTTTCCATATCAAAAATGGTATGCCTGGTCCCTGTAACTTTCTCATAACAAGGGTTTGAAACTAACATTTTCATGAACTACACACAGTGGCAACAGGGTTCAAAACATTCCAAACCTGATTAAGCTTAGGTCGGATACTTGTTCACATGTCTAGTAGGTCACCTACTTCTATCCAGAGTCGACATGTGTCTGAGAGCAAATGTCATAACATTATGGAGCAGACAGTGTGTTTATTATGTTTTTGTGAAATTTCAGTCTTGGGTCATGCTGCAAAGTTGAGCTCTATGTTTGGATGGGAAGGACAGAGAAAGCAGCGGTAACTTCTGGAGTGTGCATGTGGAAAGATATCAGCAGGAAATAAGTCAGACCAGCTCCATTGAGGGAAATCAGCTTCCAAAAACCAAAGAGGCTAAGTAGGCAGCTTCCAGCAGCTTCAACATCTGCTAGGATGAGTGGTATCATAACCAGAGGCATGAAATAGTTGACAGAGCCTAGTTAAGTTTCCTTTTGCCGTAGTGCATTTTATTAATTCTGAGGATTTATGCATAGATAGATGAAAAGGCCTACAGACACAGTTTGAATAATGTCAGTATCATTTGTTATGTTAGCTTTAATATGTCTGTGCGTGTCTTCAGATTACTTATTCTAGAAATCAGATTGTTTCTCATCTATTGTACACCTGGTTTAAGAATAATTCAGTCAGTATTCTTAAAATGACGATTATGCAGCACAATAATTGTCTATTTTTGTTGCTCTATTATCAGTGTTGACAGATGATGACATCCGGGAACTACAAGCCTGGAAAACAGTGACGCGGACACTGCATCAGCTGACCCTGATTCAGAGGAGCTTCCAGACTTACCTGAGCCCTTGACCACTTAGGGAACTCTCACCACAGGAAATGCAGGTGAAATGTCAGGATATATTTCACAGACTAAAAACTACACTACAACCTCATCAATGTGAGAAATTGGAATTTGTGACACGGCAACAGTCAATTTCAAAGGAGTGGCACGCCTATAATTCCAAAACCATTTCAAGGTCTGGAAAACTGTTCATATGTAATAATTTCTCCTGGAAATACATGACAGTGGGAACCCTGACAATCAATCAGTTAATTGTAAGATGAAATGCATTCATACCAGAACAGTGATCCATGCTGCATTCTTGTTCTGGTGTTTCAGAAGGAACAGGAGGATTTGCTGCAGTGGTAGGTCTGTCATCTCTCCTCCTTTACCTATGGTACCTACAGTAAAAAGATTATAGTTAGACTGATCCATGTCTCAAAACAGCAGCTGCAGGCACCAAAGCTTATGCAAGAGAGGAAAATAAACTAAAAAACTACTAAGAGGAGGGCAACTCTAATCGTACCTGTCCATCTTTGCATCGGGGTTCTGGCTTTGTTTTGTGTTCACAAACACAGAAGGCACAAAATCGGTGCTACTGGAGTCCATTGACGCATCACCTGCAAATGAAACAGTTTTTAATCTAGTTTCAAACCTTTATTTACACTTGAAGGGCATTGAGGTTCCCCTCACTTACGATGACCACGAATTTACAGCAAGGGACATGCAGACAACAGCAAGGACACAAACACGTTTGTTTAGCCTACTAGACAAATCTAACGCCAGTTTATCAAACTTTAGCTGCAGTTAATTATTCTACATCGTAAATACAATCACTAATGTAAACCAAGCTTTTCTGTAAAATCAAAGAGTAGATAGATAACCTTACCTGATATAAAGTGGGCGCGACAGACCCCAGCATTTCCAGTCAACACGTTGAATCGCCTGCAGCCACAGACGCCGCCGGTTGCTCTGACATGGTCGTGATCCTGTCGGAATCCTATAAAACTATAATCCCTTGGTGGAATATCGATTCTGACAACCATACACGCAACACCCAGACTTTTTGATGCTGGAAACTGTTTTTATCCACCTTTAAACTATTGATAACCAGTTGCTACCTCATCTGTGTGAGTCAGAACGACTGGGAAACAACACCACTTCCCTTGCCAAAATTCGCGCCAATGACGTTGGCTGTAAAAGGGTCTATATGCCGGAGTAAGATAAGTGGACCACAACTTAAAGATGAAACAAATAACAAGAAGAATGACCGTTAAACTAATTATGGCAAAAATAAGGACTTCACACAATAAAATATATATGGGGGTGTTCTTATCTAATAGACATTATTCTCACAGTAGCTGAAGTAGTAGTAGTAGCTGAAGTAGTAGTAGTAGCTGAAGTAGTAGTAGTAGCTGAAGTTGTTGTAGTAGCTGAAATAGTAGTAGCAGCTGAAGTAGTGGTAGTAGCTGAAGTAGTAGTAGTATTGGTAGTAGTATTAGTAGTATTGGTAGGAGTAGTAGTAGTAGTAGGCAGTAGAAGTGCGTGCGTGCGTGCGTGCGTGCGTGCGTGCGTGCGTGCGTGCGTGCGTGCGTGCGTGCGTGCGTGCGTGCGTGCGTGCGTGCGTGCGTGCGTGCGTGCGTGCGTGCGTGGTGCTGTTGTTCTCGTTTCAGTACTTCGGGTCGCCATGACGACAGCCCAGCCGCTCTCTGCGGAACAGTGAGGGCCGGCTGAGTGTTGGTCAGTGTTTGGAACGTTACTTTAAGAAAGTAATTAGTTATAGTTACTCACTACTTGTTCCAAAAAGTAACAGAGTTAGTAATTTAATTACTCTATAATAAAAGTAACCAGTTACCAGGGAAAGTAACTATTTGCGTTACTGTAAAAATAGAAAGTTGCTATCTGTCAAAGAATTTGGATTTTTCTGAGCAGTTTTCTCTTGGCCTTAATGCGTTAAATGGTTGAACTGCCCATTTAAGGCCCTGATATACTTTCAACTGAATTTTTATTTGCTTGGTTGCTTTTTATCGGATTGCTCTCGGACTCGCCATTTCTGCTGCC
Source organism: Gadus morhua (assembly GCF_902167405.1). Lineage (NCBI taxonomy): Eukaryota > Metazoa > Chordata > Actinopteri > Gadiformes > Gadidae > Gadus > Gadus morhua. The sequence goes on from NC_044069.1 coordinate 406,780, forward strand.
TCATCGAATCTGTTTGGTGTCTGTGTGTGCGTGTGCGTGTGTGTGTGTGTGTGTGGCGCGTGTGTCCTGGCCTGTGTATAAAAACACTGCCTCCGATTGGCTACCATGAAACATGACTCTGCCTTAGCCAATCATAATCACTAATCTCGTTGTTAACCCACCCGGTCTCCTCACTAGCAGTTTGTGTGTGGAGCCAGGGGTGCGTTCGGATTACAGTTTATTCAATCAATTCATAGTAACGCACCGCATTTAACATACAGTAACGGTAACGGTGGTGTGACGACGGAAACAGTAATTAGTTTGATTACCCCGTTAATGAAAATGAACGGTGTTACGGTTACCTAACGCCGTTAATTTAAACAGCGTTACAAACACTGGTGTCGGTACCTCCACTAGGTCACCTTCAGACCCTGACCCCAGCCTAGCTCTGCTGCTGCCCTAACCCAACCGCACGGAGCCTCCTCCTCCTTTACTCCTCCCAGCTACTCCCTCTTTACTCCTCCCAGCTACTCCCTCTTTACTCCTCCCAGCTACTCCCTCTTTACTCCTCCTCACAGCTACTCCCTCTTTACTCCTCCCAGCTACTCCCTCTTTACTCCTCCCTGCTACTCCCTCTTTACTCCTCCCTCCTCCTCCTCCCTGCTACTCCCTCTTTACTCCTCCCTCCTCCTCCTCCCTGCTCCTCTCTCTCTCTCTCTCTCTCTCTCTCTCTCTCTCTCTCTCTCTCTCTCTCTCTCTCTCTCTCTCTGTCTCTCTCTCTCTCTCTCTCTCTCCGTCTCCGTCTCTCTGTCTCTGTCTCTGTCTCTGTCTCTGTCTCTGTCTCTCTCTCTCTCTCTCTCTGTCTCTGTCTCTGTCTCTCTCTGTCCCTCTCTCTCTCTCTCTCTCTCTCTCTCTCTCTCTCTGTCTATCTCTCTCTGTGTGTCTCTGTGTCTCTCCTCTGTCTGTCTGTCTCTCTCTCTCTCTCTGTCTTTGTCTCTCAGTAACTGGGTAAAATGAACGATGAGAGGCGATAGGAAGGTTCAATTAATCAATTTGTTGTATAATCATTCAGTCTAATCGTAGTGAGTCATACAAAGCTTTGTATCAAGGTCAACAATACGGGGTTGTAAAGGTTTGCTAAATAAAATGTGATAATCTGCCAGAGCTCCGACCGTCCGAAGCAGGTACGGCTTTGGTGTTCTGATGATCGTTTGTATTTGTACCGCATTGCATGACTTTCAGCTCAGCGCAGTTCCAATGTTGGGGTCAATGGCGCCATCTAGTGGTTGAATTAAGGGGTTGGAGCTGATCTCAATAGTGTGTGTGTGTGTGTGTGTGTGTGGGGGGGGGGGTGTGGGTATGTGTCTGTAGGTCTGTCAACATGAGGCTGATACTCTCCATGTTCTTTGCTGCCACCTTGCTCTCTGATGTCGAAGGTTATGTTGTTCCCACATTCCCCTCTGTCTCTGAATCGGCCAATCACAGCTCAGTATGTATTTGGCTGTCAGATAATCGTTCCATCCTGAATGAGTTGGAGAGAGGAACTCTCTTTTTACTAAAGAAATATCTGGATAATTGATTCATTTTCTGGTCTTGTATTGTAGCTGGGTTGCGTTGTGTGTTCTGGTTTAGGTTGTCGGCCGTGATGTGTTTAAATCAAATTAAATTGAACTCCATTGCCATTAACACAATGTGAAGGCACCTTTATCAACTAGGAAATATGTTTCCTGCAGAAAATGTGGTGAGTGCTGTAGTGCAAAGTGAGGTTGGAAATATGTTTTAGTAAAGCCACATAGTTTAAGACGTAAAGAAATATTCAATGGCTTAAATCAAGTGAAGGGATTTGAACTTAATTAAAGTTAGTTAGGGGTTAGTCTCTCCTGTTGGAAAGGGTTAGGGGTTAGGCTCTCCTGTTGTAAAGGGTTTGGGGTTAGGCTCTCCTGTTGTAAAGGGTTTGGGGTTAGGCTCTCCTGTTGTAAAGGGTTAGGGGTTAGGCTCTCCTGTTGTAATGGGTTAGGGGTTAGTCTCTCCTGTTGTTAGGGGTTAGGGGTTAGTCTCTCCTGTTGTAAAGGGTTAGGGGTTAAGCTCTCCTGTTGTAAAGGGTTAGTCTCTCCTGTTGTAAAGGGTTAGGGGTTAGTCTCTCCTGTTGTAAAGGGTTAGGGGTTAGTCTCTCCTGTTGTAAAGGGTTAGGGGTTAAGCTCTCCTGTTGTAAAGGGTTAGGGGTTTGGCTCTCCTGTTGCAAAGGGTTAGGGGTTAGTCTCTCCTGTTAGTCTCTCCTGTTGTAAAGGGTTAGGGGTTAGACTCTCCTGTTGTTAGGGGTTAGGCTCTCCTGTTGTAAAGGGTTAGGGGTTAAGCTCTCCTGTTGTAAAGGGTTAGGGGTTAGGCTCTCCTGTTAATCTCTTCTGTTGTAAAGGGTCAGGGGTTAGGCTCTCCTGTTGTAAAGGGTTCGGGGTTAGTCTCTCCTGTTGTAAAGGGTTAGGGGTTAGTCTCTCCTGTTGTAAAGGGTTAGGGGTTAGTCTCTCCTGTTGTAAAGGGTTAGGGGTTAGTCTCTCCTGTTGTAAAGGGTTAGGGGTTAGGCTCTCCTGTTGTAAAGGGTTAGGGGTTAGTCTCTCCTGTTGTAAAGGGTTAGGGGTTAGTCTCTCCTGTTGTAAAGGGTTAGGGGTTAGTCTCTCCTGTTGTAAAGGGTTAGGGGTTAGTCTCTCCTGTTGTAAAGGGTTAGGGGTTAATCTCTCCTGTTGTAAAGGGTCAGTTGTTAGGCTCTCCTGTTGTAAAGGGTTAGGGGTTAAGCTCTCCTGTTGTAAACTGTACTTATTGTTGTTGCACTTAAGATGGCGGTGCAATGAAAGGCTGATCAATGGTGAAAATCAACAGTTGCAATCTAACTGTTAACTGTGTATTCTTTCTGTGATAAGTGCTCTCTACCCTGCAATATAATAGGTTTGTGTTTACACATTTGCATTTGTCTGCTCTCTAACCAGGGGCCCTTTAATATGCATTCATGTTTTTGTTGTATTGCTTGTTTGTCTAAAAATGATTGACAGATGATCATATTGAACCATGGCCGAAGGAGGAGAATAGAAAACCAGTTCTCCCTTCCAATCTGCCCAGGCTCATTGTGCTGGGCAAACTGTCATTCAATAAAAGTAGACTTTTGTGGTACAATTAAGGGGACACAGTTAATACAGTCGGATAACTCTGGTGGCAGCTCTGCTTTCTTAATAAAGGACCATTCCAAAGTTGTCATGCGGTCCCTTTTCAATTCCGCTCAAACATGAAGAGGATCTGCAAACGATACTATGTTGTAATTGAATTGTTGTTTAATGTTTGATTACTGAAGGAGACACTGTGTCTGAGAACGAGTGGGCGCTGTGGTCAGAGGGCCGTGGTGTAACCCCAGGGTTCTCTGTCTGCCTCGGCAGTCAGGGGGCCGTGGTGTAACCCCACGGCCCCCTGACTGCCTTGTGGTCAGGGGGCCGTGGTGTAACCCCACTGCCCCCTGACTGCCTTGTGGTCAGGGGGCCGTGGTGTAACCCCACGGCCCCCTGTCTGCCTTGTGGTCAGGTGTTGAGGATCCAGTGGAGGCAGCCACAGCGAAGGGGTTTGTTCAGCCGTATCGCATTTAATGAATGGTTCATAGTAAAATTTAAATTTATAATAGTCACATTTGGAATAGTTGCTAGTGACACAAGATTAACTACTGTTAATTAATGAAAAGCGTGGACTCCAGCTAAATAAACAATTGGATTCATAAAGGTAGTTGGACTTTAACCATCAGTGCTTTGGGCCAACACCAGTAAATCAATGTTTGATAAACACTATTGATCGTAGCTGTCCTAGTTCTAGTAGATGGATTAAAAACACCATCCTGCCAGAGAAGTTGCACTCACCTGAATTAACCATCTTTTTCACCCCCCTTGACTCAACACTCTCCCCTTCTCCTCCCACCCACAGGGCTGTGAACCAACCTGACCTGATACTCACAAGGTCCTGTGGCGCCCTCCGTCCCCCCGCTGCCTGGGTCTGACCACCACTCTGTTGCTGTTTCTCTCCTCTTGAAGTCCTCCCCCTCAGATCCACTCTACTCTACTGAAAGCTCGCCCTCCCTCTACGTTCGCCTCACCTGTTCTCTACCTTCTGTCAGACGATTCGCTCTACTATCCATCGAGGAATCCTCTGACACTATGCAATCCTCCCTCCCCCTCTTTGGACTCCCTCTGTCCCTTCCAATCCAGACCAGCATGATTTCCCCCCCCCCCCCCCCGACGAAAGGGAAGAGATCAGACTGTTCTTATGATCTATCTCTGTCACGTCTGCTGCTAACGTTGAGGACCCAAAATGCACGACACAGAGATTAGTTTCAAAACGACAGGTTTTACTCACGGATACATAAAACACGAGGCACAAGGTGCATGCCAACAGAAACAATGATCGAGCAAGGAACTGAACCAAGGCAACGACTTAAATGCACATGATTAAAAGACACAGGTGGGCAGGGAACAAGGTAGCACATTGGACAAGACAACAATCAACCTCAAACTAATAACTTGACCCAGGTGGGCAGGGAACAAGGTAATGATGAGGACGGTAGGCGGGACTCAGATGAGGGGCGGAGACACAGAATCACAAGACAAGAGAAACCAAACTGAAGCACATGGAAGACTACAAACAAACACAGGAAGTTCAAGCCCAGGAGATACCACTGGAAAAACCAACATAAAAGTCCAACACATGAAACACAAACCCAGAACCCTAACAGTAATCCTGACAATCTCACTATCTTCACCTTCTCTCAGATTTCACCTCCTCCCCTACCCTCCCTCCCTCACTGCTGATGACTCCGTTGCCTACTTTACCCAGAAGGGGAAGGACCTTAGCTCCTCTTTTACCCCTGCCACCACCCTCCCTCCGCCCCCCCCCACCTCTGTCTTTACCCACTTTATCCCTCCCTCCTCCGAAGGGGTCAATAGAATAGTTACGTCCAACCTCGCCACCACCTACCCCTTGACCCTACCCCTTCCTCACTGCTCCAGGCCGTCTCGAGAGACATCCTAGCAATTCCCTCCTCCCTTATCAACTCCTCCCTCACTTCAGGCATTGTTCCAGCGTCTTTCCAGTCTGCCACAATAAAGCCTCTCAAGAAGCCGACCCTTGACACCACCGACAACCAGAAGTTCAGCAGCGTTCGACACCGTGAACCACCAGATCCTTCTCACCACTTTCGCCGAACTTTGCATTGCTGAATTTGCACTATGCTGGTTCACATCCGAATCGCACCTATCAGGTAACATGGAATGGCTCCTTGTCCAAACCCTGCACGCTTTAACACGGCTTCTCATCTCCCTCTATATCACATCTCTGGGCTCTGTAATTACTTCATACGACTTTTCCTATCACTGCTACATTGACAACACTCAGCTATTCCACTCTTTCCCCTGCTCTGATGAAACCCTGATTGCAAAATGCATATCAGAATTTCTAGCAGACGTCAACACTCTGACAACTGCCCATCAAATGAGGCTTAACCTCAACAAGACTGAGCTCCTCCTAATGCCAGGGAAAGATTGCCCACATATGGACATACTGGTCACTGTCGAGAACATCACTGTATCTCCTTGTCCACCTGCTAGAAACCTCGGTGAGGTACTGGACAATCGGTTATACTGCACCGCAAACATCACCACGGTTGCCTGATCCTGCATATTTGCACTTTACAACATCTGCAGGACCTGGCCCTTCCTCACAAGTTCCAGCGTATCCACACACGTATGGTCAGACCACACACGCCTGCGCGAGCGCTCCGATGAACCTCAGCTGGACGTCTGGTACCGCCATCGCTAATCGCTAATCGCCATCGCTAATAGCAGACAAAGGTCGATCAGCGAAGACACAACTCTTCTCTGTTTTGGCACCGCAGTGGTGGAACGAGCTCCCTGCCAACGTCATCACCGCAGAGTCGCTCACCAGCTTCCGCAAAAGACTCAAAACTCACCTGTTCAGAGTTCACCTAGACTCTGCATAGTCATCCAGTCACCCCCTCCCACTATTGTATGTTGTACGTCCTCGCACTTAATGTATGCACTTAATGTACGTTGTATTATTCATAGTACTACCGATAAATGTGTAGCATCGGCAGTAGCTAGCTATCACTGCTGTATATGTGAAATGGGTCAGCCTAGCGATTGTTAGTACTAGGTTCTATGAACATCCTTACTATACCGACAGAGATATATTGTTGTTTCACTTATGACAAATTGTAAGGCTCTTTCGATAAAAGCGTCTGCTAAATGTAAATGTTAATTTAATGCTCCAAAGGGTCGCCGAGGATGAGGAGATCCGCCCTGACCCAAATTTATAGAACTCAAGAAACAAAGAAAAGGGAATCCTAGCAGAAAGACTTTGGCCTCTACAGATCAGGGCCCGGTTTCCCGATTCCCGGTTTCCGCGCTACAAAAACTCCTACATTTAGACTTATCAAAGCTGTTTACCTCGATGGGCGTGGTTCCTGAATGGTCTCTTAGGAGTTTTCTTAAGAAACACTCCTTACGTTGTTCGTAAACGGCGCTGTCCAGAAAGAATGTGCTGAAATCAATTGCTCAGACATCAATTTTCCATTTCATGCGCAGGTACATGACAGTGTCCTAAAAGATATGTCAGTCTTTGCGAATACAACATAATTGCTCAAAATCCTTCTTGTAGGCCATGGGCAAACATAGCATAGCCTACACTGATTTAAAAAATATATAGAAAAATGTACAATTTGAAATGAAAGCTAAATTTTTAATCGTTTATTTAGCTTATTATATAATACTGTTGTATGCTGAGACTGCTTTGCTTTTTGTTACCTGTAGTGGTCTGTGTGGGGTTTTGCTAAATGTAAAGGGAAAGAGGCGGTGGTTGAAAAAAGTATTTTGACCCCTTATTACATTCACTTGTTCCTTATAATGGTTTATTTATTACCCAGTATAATTTCCTTAATTTAGAAGACAGTTTGGTTCATTTTTGATTTATAAAATGAATACAATATTTTTTTGAAGTTGCGTGTTTTTGAAATTATTGGAAGCAAGTGGAGCTGACCGCGCCTTGCTGTACTCACGGCGAAACAAAGAACAACGAGACAACATCCTTATTAAAATAAGTTGTTTCATTTGGCCCCAATTGGCTACGGATGCGAACTGTTTCCCGGAACCTTCTTAAAGCCTTCTTAACGCTACATCATTCGTAACCTCTTCTTTAAGTTCTTCACTTGTTTCCCGAAACGTTCTTTGCTACGAATCTCTTTCGTACGTCGTTTGTTGATAAGGTTGGTCTGAAGCGCTCACAGAACCTGGTCAGCTGTACCGTAGTGATGGTTCAGCTCCAGACGCTAGCCTGGTTAGGTGGGTCTGAAGCGCTCACAGAACCTGGTCAGCTGTACCGTAGTGATGGTTCAGCTCCAGACGCTAGCCTGGTTAGGTGGGTCTGAAGCGCTCACAGAACCTGGTCAGCTGTACCGTAGTGATGGTTCAGCTCCAGACGCTAGCCTGGTTGGGTGGGTCTGAAGCGCTCACAGAACCTGGTCAGCTCTACCGTAGTGATGGTTCAGCTCCAGACGCTAGCCTGGTTAGGTTGGTCTGAAACGCTCACAGAACCTGGTCAGCTGTACCGTAGTGATGGTTCAGCTCCAGACGCTAGCCTGGTTAGGTGGGTCTGAAGCGCTCACAGAACCTGGTCAGCTCTACCGTAGTGATGGTTCAGCTCCAGACGCTAGCCTGGTTAGGTGGGTCTGAAGCGCTCACAGAACCTGGTCAGCTGTACCGTAGTGATGGTTCAGCTCCAGACGCTAGTCTGGTTAGGTGGGTCTGAAGCGCTCACAGAACCAGGTCAGCTCTACCATAGTGATGGTTCAGCTCCAGACGCTAGTCGCCGCAGCTGTACCTTTAGAGTCCCCGTAGCGCACGGAGCTGACACATTGACGTGTTGTGTTTCACCAATGGTTTTACGTCATTCATGAAGAGAATAATTGCTGGAAACAAAATACTATGTGCATGCATTTCAAGGCTAAGCTTTAGCGGCCTATTCAACATCAAAAGTAGCCCAGGTGTATTATCATGTCATTTAATTAGCCCATTTAGGCCTAGTCAATGTCAAGGCATGCACAATTCTGCAAGCAATTTGTGAAATTTGAAAATTGACGAACAATTAGGCTCTGAGTGGCTACGATTTCATGAATGGACGCCGGTGACGGTTGTGAATGGTGGCAGCGTAACAACGCATCCTTGTGCTGAATCAACGACGTCGCCGTCCTCGGAGTCATTTAGTTCAAGTAAATCATTTGATAAGGCTAAAATTTTGGCATATTGATATCGTAACAGACACGGCTATATTGTAAAAGTTTTGCCTATAATAGCAACAAATACGGCAATTGCTTAATTTGATTGGGCCTACGCTTGCAAGACCAACGTGTCAGAACTTGTCACTGACTCCTGGCAGCGCTGCGTTCTTCCGCAGTAGGGAGCATGATATAAGTTATGGCCTTGGGCTAAGTAAGGCTTCTGTGTGGAGATGTGTCCATGTGGTCACAAACGCCCTTTTCCGCCACACCAGGGATTTCAGGTGGTGGTCGACCACAGAGGGCTCATCCTCGACCTGGTGGCGAGGTGGCCTGGCAGCACCCGTGATAGGGTTAGGGTTAGCTTTGTCTGGGCCCGTTCCGCGGGGGGCGAGGAGGTGGACAGGTGGGTTTGGCCAGAGTGTAATCCTTTGGGACAGTGGCTCCCCCCTCCGAACCTACTTTATGACCCCTGTTACCATTCCGCAAAACATTCTAATGCCCCGCATATACAAACCCGCCTAATTGTTGAGCGGACAATTGGTAGACCTGGTAGACCCGCCCATTCTGCCGGCGATTTGAGTTTGCCCTGCAGAAGGGTCTTGAGAAGAGCAATACATTTCTTTCCAGTTTCTATACGTTTTTGCGGGAGACAATCACCAAGTTGGCTTTTCCCCCTGGCGTGCTATTGGCGAGTTTAACACAATGTCGACAGGGAAGCGACGGCAAGCAGCCAACTGCGTACAGTCATTTGAACTTGATCTTGAGACCAAGCTCAAGATTGAGCTTGGTCTGGGGAAGCTGCTGTCATTTTCTTCAGCACAAGAGGCGTGATCAATGGGCCTAGTTCGCAGTTGGCTGTTTGCCGTCGCTTAGTCGCTTGTCTAGCCAGGCTAGACACCTGGTCTATGGAAGCTGCGCTTTCGGTGCCTTAACAGGTCCACAGGGACAGTGCATGAAGCGCAGTAATGGTGGTGACCGCCATGCTCCACAACATGGCAGTTCGAGGAGGACAATGAGGAAGGGGAAGAGGAAATTGGTGTCCCCAGGCCTCCCCGGCCGCACTAGGCGCTGCCGGGGTTGCTGCAAGCCATTTAAGGATTGCAAATGTTTTTGTTTTAGGCTACTCTCATAGTAGATGTTAACCATTGGCACACTAGACTGAAATACATCAGTAATTTATTGAGTTTGCTGGTCATTCAGCTCTGATTGCAAAGCAGTTAGACACTATTAAAAAACATACGGTATGCTACAACATTTTGTCCAAGTAGCCTAGGTGTTTGAACAGTTAATGGAAGGAAGTGATGGGTGGCGTAGCAGGATAGACATGCAGGATGGCAGGATAGGCCAAGTTGCTTAATTGTTCATTCCAAGTTTGCATCCGTAGCCAATCGAGGCCAAATGAAGCAGCATGTTTGAATTCAGGATGTTGTCATGGCTGCTCTTTGATTGGGCCCTGGGTACAGTACGGAGAGGTCAGCTGCTCTTTGATTGGGCGGTGGGTACAGTAAGGAGTGGTCAGCTGCTCTTTGATTGGGCGGTGGGTACAGTACGGAGAGGTCAGCTACTCTTTGATTGGGCGGTGGGTACAGTAAGGAGAGGTCAGCTGCTCCTTGATTGGGCGGTGGGTACAGTACGGAGAGGTCAGCTGCTCTTTGATTGGGCGGTGGGTACAGTAAGGAGAGGTCAGCTGCTCCTTGATTTGGCGGTGGGTACAGTAAGGAGAGGTCAGCTGCTCTTTGGGTTAGCTCATGCCATTCCAGACTGGTGAAGGTATGGGTGAAGGACCTCTGCCCATAGCCGTTATGTATGCGGGCGCTGGGTGGAGGGCCATGGAGACAGATCTAGTGACTCGCACTTGGGGCATGTTATGTGTTGGTAAGAGGGAGATGAGTGTTTGTGAGGTGCTGTGTTGGAGTTGAAAATAAAATTTCATAGCATGACTGTAAATACAATTTTAAAAGGACAGAGGATGTGATTGAGTGAGTGCAGTGCATTGCTGTGTCCATTTTGGGAGATTGCTGTGGATCTTTAAAGCTCGGTCTCATCAATAATCATCAAGTCAGACAACTTTGTAAACAGAAAATAAATAGCCTACTTTGAACGGCTGCGACAGATGTAATTAAGGATGTGATAAGGATTTCGAGCAATGGTGGACAGGTGGTCTCATCTCATCTCATCTTCATCCGCTTATCCGGGGTCGGGTCGCGGGGGGATCAGCTCAAGCAGGGGGCCCCAGACTTCCCTTTCCCGGGCCACATTGACCAGCTCTGACGGGGGGATCCTGAGGCATTCCCAGGCCAGTGTTGAGATATAATCTCTCCACCTAGTCCTGGGTCTTCCCCGAGGTCTCCTCCCCACTGGACGTGCCTGAAACACCTCCCAAGGGAGGCGCCCAGTGGGCATCCTTACCAGATGCCCGAACCACCTCAGCTGACTCCTTTCTAAGTAAAGGAGCAGCGGCTCTAATCCGAGTTCCTCACGGATGGCTGAGCTTCTCACCCTATCCCTAAGGGAGACGCCCTTCTGAGAAAACTCATCTTGGCCGCTTGTACCCGCAATCTCGTCACATCTCATCACCCAACCCTCATGACCATAGCTGAGGATAGGAACGAAGATCGACCGGTAGATCGAGAGCTTTGCCTTGCGGCTCAGCTCTCTTTTCATAACAACGGTGAGGTAAAGCGAACGCAATACCGCCCCCGCTGCTCCGATTCTCCTGCCAATCTCACGCTCCTTCGTACCCTCACTCGCGAACAAGACCCCGAGTTACTTGAACTCCTTCACTTGGGCTAAGGACTCATTTCCTACCCGGAGTAAGCAATCCACCGGTCATGGCCTCAGATCCTCATCCCAGCCGCTTCACACTCGGCCGCCAGCCGATCCAGTGAGTGCTGAAGGTCACAGGCCGATGATCCAATGAGGACCGAATCACCTGCAAAAAGCAGTGACGAGATCCTCAGACCACCGAACTGCAACCCCTCCCCACCACGACTACGCCTCGATATCCTGTCCATGTATATCACAAACAGGATTGGTGACAAGGCGCAGCCCTGGCGGAGACCAACACCCACTGAGAACGAAACTGACTGGCTGCCGAGGACGCGAACACAGCTCTCGCTTTGGGAGTACAAAGATTGGATGGCCCTGAGGATAGACCCCCTTACCCCATACTCCCGCAGGACCTCCCACAGTTTCTCCTGGGGGATCCGGTCATACGCCTTCTCCACATCCACAAAACACATGTAGACCGGATGGGCATACTCCCAGGAGTGAAGAGCTGGTACGTAGTTCCACGTCCGGGGTGAAAACCGCATTGTTCCTCTTCAATCTGAGGTTCTCCGTACATAATAAATATATATAAATATGTATGTATATACATACATATTTATATATATATATATATATATATATATATATATATATATATATATATTTATATTTATTTATGTATTATAAACAGAGACCACCAAACCTCCTGGAAGAAACGAAATAAATGAATAAATAATTATATATATATATTGTTGGAGCCATTTCTGCTGTTTATGATTTATTTGTGATCTTGATATTGTTTGGTAATTTCTGTTATTTTGGAATATTGTAAGTATCGCGATCTAGACTCTGATGTGATGTTTGGTGTAGCCTGTGTCACGGGGTGCTTAGTGTTGGGCACCGATTGGGTGTCTAAGCCCCGCCCTTTTTGGTGATTCACCTTTACTTACAGGTAACAGGTGGTGGGTTGTTTGAATGAGTTGGCGGGTGTAGAAGGACACAGTTTTTGACCGTGGTCTATGTCGTGTTTGTTGCAAACCCTAAGTTGTGTACATTAAAAGCTGAAACTCGAAATACTGAACTCGCGTACTGAACATCTATCTACCCTCGTCAAAGTGGATCCATGCGAAATCGCGCTGGATGCCACAACATATATATATATATTTATATTTATATTTATATTTATAAATAAATATGGTCTGCTGCAAATTTTCGGGTACCGGGCCCAATATTTGTCTTTCCATTTGTGATGCAAAAACAACACAAAGGATATTCCTCTACACACGCGCACCCACACACGCACATAGCACACACACGCAGCAGGTATAAAGTCCTGTCTGGTCGCTAGGATCCACATCTACAGACCACAGGAGCTCAGGTACGTACCTTAATACTTCATACATGAGAATCCATCACATATGTCCTCCTGACAGTGTGTGTGTGTATGTGTGTGTAGGTCTCTCAACATGAAGCTGATAATCTCCATGTTCGTTGCTGCCATATTGCTCCATGAAGTCGAAGGTAATGTCGTTCCCTCGTTCCCTTCTGTCTCTTAATCACCCAAATCTTCATTTGAGTGATTAAACATATTTTAACCTCACTTTGCACTTCAGCACTCACCGTATTTTCTGCAGGAAATGTGTTTTCTAGTTAATCCATGTGGTTGAATCAATGGCGGAGTAACGTTCACGGTGAAGAGGTTTGAGTCCTGCTGACTGGGTCTTTTCGTTCCCTCCTCTCCAGGTTGTCCTCTAGACTCCGACCTCGTGGAGCTGACTCCCATCAAGCCACTCAACCTCACGGCCTTCACGCTGTGCCTGAGCTTCGCCACGGAGCAGTTTGAAGGAACGAACGAGGTCATCCTCTTCGACTACTACAAGGATCAACCCAACGAGCTCAACGTGTGGCGGGAGACGGACGGCAGGTGGGTTGCGTGATTCCAAATGTTCCCTGAAAAGTTACGGCGTCCATGAAATCATTCCTGAATGACTGCCCTTTATTCGTGTGGAATTCATTAAAAATTCCAAACACAAGAGGAAACCTAGGATCATTTTAACAAAACGTATGTAGGGTAAAAATTGATTTGTGATAGCGTATGAAACAATTAATTACTACAAAACAAAGACGTTCTTGATCACCCCTCAGAACATGGATTCTGATTGCCTCTCTTCTATCGTTTAATGATGTCATTAGCCATGTTTCAATTGAATTTTAAAGCTAATTTAAAGCAAATGGGGCAAAAATAGAATGCTAACTGGCGCCTTTCGCTTTCCCGTTCGGGAGTGAATAAGCAAGGCTGCGAAAAGCCTAGTTTGGTTAGGACTTGGCGGTACGGGCTATGCTGCACACAGCAGTAGTACCCAGTAGAAGAAGTAGAGGCTGCATTGCGAGCAGTTCATTTCATATTATTTCTGGTAGATTGGGCCATTCCATTGCTGTTTTCCATCTATAATAACAATAATAATTGATTGAATTTATATAGCGCTTTTCTACTGAAAGACACTGAAAGACGTTTTACAGTGAAGGGGGGACCTCACTAACCACCACCAGTGTGTAACGCCCACATGGGTGATGCACGGCAGCCAATCGGCACCAGAACGCTCACCACACACCAGCTTGAGGTGGAGAGTGAGGGAATTAATGAATGAGCCAATTATACAGGAGGACGATGAGGGGGCCAGACTGAATGAGCCTGGTTGGGCAGATTCAGCCCGGGCACCAGGGACACTCAGTGTTACGTCTCCTCCGATGGAAGGCGTCTTCCACAGCACAGTGACCCCTCACTGCACTGGGGCATCGGGCTTGATGTTCTAGCCAGAGGGAAGAGTGCCACCTACTGGCCACCACCAAACACCGCTTCCAGCAGCAACTCAGTTTTCCCAGTTGGTCTCCGATCCAAGTTCTAACCAAGCCCACACCTGCTTAGCTTCAGAGATTCAGCTAAGGCAGGGTCTCCATTGGTCTCAAGTGTCTGTCATGGTTTTCTCATGGATGAGAGGAATACTTTAGCCTCCTCATCGGTCCGCACGTACCTGTTGATGCTACCAGCCTCGTTTTCAAACGCCGGCATTGGAAAAGCCGTCCTCTATTAACAGCTCAGATGGGTTGCGTACGCGTGACTGAAGGTTAAAAGGTTTCCACTGGAACCCAGCAGCGTTCTGGGGTCTCCGTTAACTTTGAGGAGCTGTGAACTCACACACATGATCCTCTGAGCCGATACCCGTCCACATGTGTGTTCACGGCGTGTTTGTTGGTCTTTAAGGTTGAAGCTCAGCATAAGCGGACTGGCGGCTTACTTTAAAGTTCCTGAGCTGGGACCCCTGGAGAACCAGGTGTGTGTGGCCTGGGAGTCGGTGACGGGCCGGACCACCATGTACCTCAACGGCCGGAGCGCTGCGTCCCAGATCCTCCGGCAGGGCTACAGGGTGCAGCCGGGGGGCCGGGTTGTCCTGGGCGAGTACCAGGGCCCCACCACCAAGACCATCGTAACCTGGAAGAACTTTGTGGGGGAGTTCTTCGAGGTGTACATGTGGGACCGCGTTCTGCCTCGAGACGCAGTTCAGAAGCTGTCCACCGGGAAGGATTTCTCAGATGCCAACGTCCTTAACTGGGCGACGGGGAGACTAATAACCAGAACCTGCCGGCATCCTGAAATTGATTACGATATTCCCTCCCTGCTTTCTCACTTAGTTCACCAATAAACCAACCCCGCATTATGAGGTTGATTACTAATAAACCAACCCCGCATAATGAGGTTGATTACTAATAAACCAACCCTGCATTATGAGGTTGATTACTAATAAACCAACCCTGCAATATGAGGTTGATTACTAATAAATGAACCCTGCATCGTGACGTTGATTACTCATAAAGCAACCCTGCATCATTACGTTGATTACTCATGAAGCCACCCTAGTCTCAACGCTCTTAGGCCGATCGTGTTTGAAATACATCGGGGCGACGACAGACGGGCAGTAGGGTCTACAAACCGACCAATAACAATTTGGGGATCTGATTGCTGGAGGCGGAGTCTAACCCTCTGGAGGCGAGGCGATACTGACCGTGGGGGGGGGGGGGGGGGGGCAC
The DNA here is from genome assembly GCF_902167405.1 of Gadus morhua. Classification (NCBI taxonomy): domain Eukaryota; kingdom Metazoa; phylum Chordata; class Actinopteri; order Gadiformes; family Gadidae; genus Gadus; species Gadus morhua. The sequence goes on from NC_044069.1 coordinate 421,925, forward strand.
ATCATGTTCACTGACAGATTAACAGGGGGCGATTCTGGGCAGTTGGTAACTGTCCAACTATCCAACTGTGCCGATTAATCCATTTGTTTATTTAGTTGGAACAAAAACCTTCAATACAACAAAACAGCTTCGCTACTGGCTCCATTAGCTATACTAGCTATGCTAGCTTCAATGGCTATTCCAGCTTCTCTAGCTGTACCAGCTCCACTAGCAATACTACCTTCACTAGCTTTACCACCTACACAAGCTTCACTATCTATGCTAGCTACATTAGCTACACTATCTTCAATAAGTGTTCTAGCTTAACTTGCTATCTTAGCATCAATAGCTATCCTAGCTTCACTAGCTCCAGTGACCTCAGCGCCTCACCGCGATCAGTAGGAATCTGCTTCAGATGTCCTCTAGCTAGCAGGCTGACCTGTAGCAACCTTTCTCTCCCTACCTCCCTCTTTCCTTTCTTCATCCCTCTCTCCCTCTGTCTCTCCCTCCCTCCCTTCCTCTCTCTCTCTCCCTCCCTCCCTCCCGCCCTCTCTCTCTCTCCCTCCCTCCCTCCCTCTCTCTCCCTCTGTCTCTCCCTCCCTCCCTTCCTCTCTCTATCTCCCTTCCTCCCGCCCTCTCTCTCTCTCTCCCTCCCTCCCTCCCTCCCTCCCTCCCTCTCTCTCCCTCTGTCTCTCCCTCCCTCCCTTCCTCTCTCTCTCTCCCTCCCTCCCTCCCTCCCTTCCTCTCTCTCTCTCCTCCCTCCCTCCCTCCCGCCCTCTCTCTCTCCCTCCCTCCCTCCCTCTCTCTCCCTCTGTCTCTCCCTCCCTCCCTTCCTCTCTCTATCTCCCTCCCTCCCTCCCTCCCTTCCTCTCTCTCTCTCCCTCCCTCCCTTCCTCTCTCTCTCTCCCTCCCTCCCTCCCTCCCTCCCTTCCTCTCTCTCTCTCCCTCCCTCCCTCCCTCCCGCCCTCTCTCTCTCTCCCTCCCTCCCTCCCTCCCTCTCTCTCCCTCTGTCTCTCCCTCCCTCCCTTCCTCTCTCTATCTCCCTCCCTCCCTCCCTTCCTCTCTCTATCTCCCTTCCTCCCGCCCTCTCTCTCTCTCTCCCTCCCTCCCTCCCTCCCTCCCTCTCTCTCCCTCTGTCTCTCCCTCCCTCCCTTCCTCTCTCTCTCTCCCTCCCTCCCTCCCTCCCTTCCTCTCTCTCTCTCCTCCCTCCCTCCCTCCCTCCCGCCCTCTCTCTCTCCCTCCCTCCCTCCCTCTCTCTCCCTCTGTCTCTCCCTCCCTCCCTTCCTCTCTCTATCTCCCTCCCTCCCTCCCTCCCTTCCTCTCTCTCTCTCCCTCCCTCCCTCCCTCCCTTCCTCTCTCTCTCTCCCTCCTCCCTCCCTCCCTCCCTCCCGCCCTCTCTCTCTCTCCCTCCCTCCCTCCCTCCCTCTCTCTCCCTCTGTCTCTCCCTCCCTCCCTTCCTCTCTCTATCTCCCTCCCTCCCTTCCTCTCTCTATCTCCCTCCCTCCCTCCCGCCCTCTCTCTCTCTCCCTCTGTCTCTCCCTCCCTCCCTCCCTCTCTCTCCCTCTGTCTCTCCCTCCCTCCCTTCCTCTCTCTCCCTCCCTCCCTCCCTCCCTCCCTCCCGCCCTCTCTCTCTCCCTCCCTCCCTCCCTCTCCCTCCGTCTCTCCCTCCCTCCCTCTCTCTCTCTCTCCCTCTTTCTCTCCCTCCGTCTCTCCCTCCGTCTCACCCTCTCTCTCTCTCCCTCCCTCCCTCCCTCTCTCTCCCTCTGTCTCTCCCTCCCTCCCTTCCTCTCTCTCCCTCCCTCCCTCCCTCTCTCTCCCTCTGTCTCTCCCTCCCTCCCTTCCTCTCTCTCCCTCCCTCCCTCCCTCCCTCCCGCCCTCTCTCCCTCTCTCCCTCCCTCCCTCTCTCTCTCCCTCCGTCTTTCCCTCCCTCCCTCTCTCTCCCTCCGTCTTTCCCTCCCTCCCTCCGTCTCTCCCTCCCTCCCTCTCTCTCTCTCTCCCTCTTTCTCTCCCTCCGTCTCTCCCTCCGTCTCACCCTCTCTCCCTCCGTCTCTGCCTCCCTCTCTCCCTCCCTCCCTCTCTATCCCTCCCTCCCTCTCTATCCCTCCCTCCCTCCCTCTCTATCCCTCCCTCCCTCTCTCTCCCTCCGTCTCTCCCTCCCTCCCTCCCTCCCTCTCTCTCCCTCCGTCTCTCCCTCCCTCCCTCCCTCCCTCCCTCCTAGAGCTTAGATCGGGCCCAGAAGATCAAGCCCGACGCGGCCCGAGCCCGTGCACGTTCTGTCCGAGCCCGTGCACGTTCTGTCCGAGCCCGTCCCGACGCGACACATTAACTGCAATTATGAGCCCGAGCCCGATTTCAACCCGACATCTTTTTAATACATATGTAACTTTGTACACATTTGTTACTAGGTATACTCTGCTAAATATATATGTAAGGGATCATGTATAGAACGTCATTGTCGGGAAATAACCCCCGACAGGGCGAACAGGACGCGCAGCGGAGGTGTCGTGCTTCGCCCTGAAGGGGCTTATTTTCGATAATGACCGGCGACGTTCTATACATTATCCCGCTTATTACACGGCTACTGCCAAACCAAAAAAATAACTTCACATGGTGTGTCTTTTCACAATTTATTCGTTACCAGCATTCGTAGTGTTGATCAGCAGTGAAATAGTCTGCCGCTGGGGTTGACAAGTTACGGGACTACTACCCATGCAAGTGAACGGAGCGTTCCACGGCATTGAGAAGACCCGTGTAATAAAGGCCTATAATATTTCTGTTTATGGCATAGATTTCTCCTCAGATTAGGCCAATAAACCAATGGTAAAATAAAAAAGAAAAAACGCTCGATCAAAGGCCCGGCCCGAGTATAGTGGTGGGAAATATCGACCCGACCCGGCCAGTGGGTCGGGCTCGGGCAGAGAATCCAAACTCTGCTCCATCTCTCTCTCTCTCTCTCTCTCTCTCTCTCTCTCTCTCTCTCTCTCTCTCTCTCTCCCTCCGTCTCCCCAATAACTAGACCTGATCAAAAGCTAAATATGACATCACTATACTTTATCAATGAACAGAACAGATCAATAACTAAACTTGACATCACCAGACCTGATCAACAGCTGGACCTGATCAATAATTGAACATGACAACACTAGACCTGATCAATAGCTGGACCTGATCAATCGCTGGACCTGATCATTAGCTAGACCTGTTAAATAGCTGTACCTGATCAATAATTGAATATGACATCACTACACCTGATCAATAGCTGGACGAGAGAGAGAGAGAGAGAGAGAGAGAGAGAGAGAGAGAGAGAGAGAGAGAGAGAGAGAGAGAGAGAGAGAGAGAGAGAGAGAGAGAGAGAGAGAGAGAGAGAGAGAGAGAGAGAGAGAGAGAGAGAGAGAGAGAGAGAGAGAGAGAGAGAGAGGTGTCAGAAAGAGATAGAACCCCAAAGGGATTATGAAGAGAGTGATAGAGGGTGTGTGTGTGTTGGTGTTTGTGTGTGTGTGTTTGGATTCATACCTTTCGTTCACTATAATCCTAAAATAACACACAGAACACATCCACAATGTCATTGGTAGCGCTTGAAAACTGCATTTATTGAAAACAAATGGTTAGCATTCAATCAATGGTGGTATTGATCTTCTTCATGTGAAGCCAGCTCTCTGAGGCAGATGCTATGCTATTGATCAGTGCTAGCTTGAATTCCCAGTAAAGGAGTGTTGCTGACGTCCTGTTTCTGCATTGATGAGCCACGCAGCACATGGAGGCTAGGCTACCATGGATATGTTAGCAGCACGCTTACAAGCACTTGTTTCAGAGTAGAGGAATGCTGGAGGACTGCACGTCATTGAAACTACAGTGTACTACAGTTTACCACAGTAAACTACAGTGTACTACAGCGTACCGCAGTAAACTACAGTGTACAACAGTAAACGACAGTGTACCACAGTAAACTACAGTGTACTACAGTAAACTATAGTGTACTACAGTAAACTACAGTGTACTTTAGCTAACTACAGTGTACTACAGTAAACTACAGAGTACCTACCAGAGGCGGACAGAGTACAAGTAAAATTACTACAGTCAGATGTCTACTTAAGTAAAATTACTGAAGTACTTGTTTTTAAAAGTACTTGAGTATGAAGAGTACAAGAGTACATTTTCTAAATATTGCGTAACTAATATTGCCACAGTGCTTACATTTATGTATAGAAACGTCCTACATGGAGTTATGAAAAATGTTAATACCTTGGAGAATGTAAAAGGAATTGAAAGTAAAATCAAGTCATTTTCATCTTTTTACCATGTTGCTTTATTTAACATTTCTCACTTGCCCACAAGGCAATAGCACAATAGTATACAGTATAACAGTATACTCAAGAACATAAAAACAATTGCTCAGCTTACTTAAATATGTAATATCAGAAAAGAAAATTCAGCTAACAATTGTATGTATGTGTGAGTTTCTCTGTTTTTTCATCAATCAAGTCAACAATCGTCTCATCTAAATCTGACCATGGAGTAGACTTTGGCGGAAAGCGAAGGTGATTGCTGATAGGCTGAAGGCTGTCCTAATCAGTGGCGCCTGCACTATCCAATCACGCTTGAGAGGGAAACAACAAATGTAGGGTTTCCGAGATTTTTCTTTTCTCCTTTTATTTTTTATTTTTTAGAAGAAGTAACAGGTACTCACGGTTATGGATAGAAATGTAGCGGAGTAAAGAGTACAATATTTGCCTCTCAAATTTACTTGAGCAAAGTCATGAGTGCTCCCCAAAAATTATACTCGAGTAAAGTACAGATCCCTCAAAATTGTACTTAAGTACTGTACTCAAATCAATTTGCTCCGTTACTGTCCGGCTCTGGTACCTATATTAAACTACAGTGTACTACAGTAAACTACAGTGTACTCCAGTGAACTACAGTGTACTACAGTGTTCTGGAGGTGAACTACAGTGTACCAGGTGAACTACAGTGTACCAGGTGGAGGTATGGTGAACTACAGTGTACCAGGTGAACTACAGTGTACCAGGTGGAGGTATGGTGAACTACAGTGTACGAGGTGAACTACAGTGTACCAGGTGGAGGTGTGGTGAACTACAGTGTATCAGGTGAACTACAGTGTACCAGGTGGAGGTGTGGTGAACTACAGTGTATCAGGTGGAGGTGTGGTGAACTACAGTGTACCAGGTGAACTACAGTGTACCAGGTGAACTACAGTGTACCAGGTGGAGGTGTGGTGAACTACAGTGTACCAGGTGGAGGTGTGGTGAACTACAGTGTACCAGGTGAACTACAGTGTACCAGGTGGAGGTATGGTGAACTACAGTGTACCAGGTGAACTACAGTGTACCAGGTGGAGGTGTGGTGAACTACAGTGTACCAGGTGAACTACAGTGTACCAGGTGGAGGTGTGGTGAACTACAGTGTACCAGGTGAACTACAGTGTACCAGGTGAACTGCAGTGTACCAGGTGGAGGTGTGGTGAACTACAGTGTACCAGGTGGAGGTGTGGTGAACTACAGTGTACCAGGTGGAGGTGTGGTGAACTACAGTGTACCAGGTGAACTACAGTGTACCAGGTGGAGGTGTGGTGAACTACAGTGTACCAGGTGAACTGCAGTGTACCAGGTGGAGGTGTGGTGAACTACAGTGTACCAGGTGAACTACAGTGTACCAGGTGGAGGTGTGGTGAACTACAGTGTACCAGGTGAACTGCAGTGTACCAGGTGTAGTTGTGGTGTAATGTTGTGTTCTTGGGGATGTTGTGTCGCTAGCAGCAGCTGATCTGAGGACTACTGGGGGAGCACCCCCCGCTATCTGGTGGTGGAGGCTGGGAGTCACACACGCACAGACACGCACGCGTGCGCACGCGCACACGCACACACACACACACACACACACACACACACACACACAATCTAACTCATAACACACGCACGCACACACACACACACACACAATAACTCATCACACACACATACACCCACACACACACATACATACAAGCTCACATACAGAGTTTGGTAACTCCTTCATATAACGTGTTCTTATGTATACATTTATATACATTACGTATAAATTGATATACATTTATTGTGTATAAATATTCTATTCTATTTATTAGATATACATTTTTTAGATACACATATGTATTAAATATAGATATTGATTTATCTCTCATCTCATCTTCATCCGCATCCGCTTATCCGGGGTCGGGTCGCGGGGGGAGCAGCTCAAGCAGGGGCCCCAGACTTCCCTTTATCTATACTTATTAGGAAGAAATACTCATATATTTGTATTACATGTACATATTTATTATCATTATCATTTACTATGTTAATGACCTGTATGTATTTCTTCTCCGTTCATATCTCTCCTCCTATTGGTTCTCGGGCCCTGCGAGGCAACGCCGAGTGCCTCGCGCGCTCCGCGGCCAAAGATGTGCTGCCCTTTAATGGCATTTAGACGTGTGTTGCTTAGTGCTCTTCCTCCGCACACAAACACACACACGTGATCGCGCGCGCACACACACACACTCAAACACACACACACACGCACACACACAGATACACACGCACAGGCACGCACACCACCGCACACACACACCACCGCACACACACACACACACGCTCACACACATAGGCACACGCACACACAGGCACATTAGGACACACACGGGCGATGGTGCACTTCAATACGCACGCGCACGCAAACAAGCTTCTTCACGTGTCTATTCCGCCAATTCTCCGCAGTGCTGAGAGAGAGAGAGAGAGAGAGAGAGAGAGAGAGAGAGAGAGAGAGAGAGAGAGAGAGAGAGAGAGAGAGAGAGAGAGAGAGAGAGAGAGAGAGAGAGAGAGAGAGAGAGAGAGAGAGAGAGAGAGAGAGAGAGAGAGAGAGAGAGAGAGAGAGAGAGAGAGAGAGAGAGAGAGAGAGAGAGAGAGAGAGAGAGAGAGCACAGAGAGAGAGCACAGAGAGCGAGAGAGAACTCGCCTAGGCTTTCCAGAGCGCGTGGATCCTCCGTGGCTCGCGGCAGGGTGAGTAGCCTACAGATTCCCGCCTTGACGTTACCGCGGGAAACTGCGTCGTGGCTTCTGACCGTGTACTCCGCCAGTCATCGTGACGTTAAATGGGTTTACCGTTAGTCTCGGACCTCTTCGTGACGGTCAGGGTTTGACGTCTCGCGGGACGCGAAACATTTTCTCAACAGTTCGTCCCCGAAATAGGATGGATTAGCCTCAGGTCTCTCTCTCTCTCTCTCTCTCTCTCTCTCTCTCTCTCTCTCTCTCTCTCTCTCTCTCTCTCTCTCTCTCTCTCTCTCTCTCTCTCTCTCTCTCTCTCTCTCTCTCCTCTCTCTCTCTCTCTCTCTCTCTCTCTCTCTCCTCCTC
>NC_044069.1:487574-497574 GCF_902167405.1 Gadus morhua
TCCTCTCCTAGGTACCGCTGGGGGCTAGCCTCTGAAGCTAACAGGGTTCACTCTCCTCGGGGTACGCCTCCTGCTCCAGGCGCTGAAGCTCCGCCTTGGCCGAGGACGACGTCAGACCCAAGCTACAACTCCCGGAGCGACACCAAAGATACAAGATGAACAGCTGATGTCCTCACAGCCGTGCGGCTCTCCGCTGGTGGTGACGGTCCTCTAGAAGAAGCTCCTTCAAGAGGAGGAGCCTACAGGGAGAGCTTCCTGTGGGTAGGCTCCTGGAGGAGGAGCCTACAGGGAGAGCTTCCTGTGGGTAGGCTCCTGGGGGAGGAGCCTACAGGGAGAGCTTCCTGTGGGTAGGCTCCTGGAGGAGCTCCTCAGTCTCCGCCTCCTGGTGAGATGCTTCACCTCCGCCACTTCCATCCAGCTGCACTTCACCTCCGCCTGACGCCACGGCAACACTGAGGGCCCCGCCCCGCCCCCGGCGCCAGGGGCCCCGCTGTCCCCAGCCCTCCATGGCCGCGCCCCGGTCCCCCGAACCCAAGCAGCGGGGGGGCGGAGCGTGGGGGGGAGGGCGGGGCCACAGGCCCAGCCCCCTGTCCTGGCTCCTCCTCTGCCTCCTGTCCGTCGGCCCGGCGGCCGCCAGCCTCCCGGGGCTGGAGCACGACTACGCCGTCAGCCCCAAGTTTGTGTGCACCCCCATCCCGCCGGAGGCCGACCCCAGCTGCTACTCCCCGCCCCTGCCCCACGGCGGGGGGGGCGCGGGGCACGGCGGGGGGGGCCACAGTGCCGGGGGTCACGGCGGCGCCGGCCACAACGGCAGCAGCCGGCGTGCGGTGATGTCGGAGGAGGCGAAGGCCACCATCCTGCACCTGCGGGAGAGCCTGGTGCGGCAGAAGGAGGTGATCCTGGACCAGCGCGAGACCATCCGGGAGCTCACCGCCAAGCTGACGCTGTGCGAGGGCTTCGGAGGACACCAGGGCATAGGTCAGCGTGGCTAGCGTCGTTAGCGTGGTCAGCGTAGCGTGGGGCGCCCGTTAACGTAGCATGGAGCAGGGTGTTCCGCTTTGATGCTGATCGATGAATGTGCCGACTGCCTAATGGAGAGATATAGTCGCTACGTCTTCAGTGTCAGGTACCATGAGATGTATGGTTAACGGGTGTTTATTTTGTCTCGTCTCGTTCACGTTGTCCGTCTGGTCGTCTCATCGGTCCGGTCTCCCTGTCTCGCTGTGACAACGCCACGTTGGTACTCCGCACCTTCACGCACGGCCACTCATCCTCGTTCTTCCCCGTCTGTCCACAACAGGTCACCACGACAACGGGCGCCATGACAACGGTCACCACAACGAACACAACGATCGACGCGGTGGTCACCACGGGCCCCACCGTGACCACTACTACCCCCACGGGGGCCACCATCCCGACCCCCACCACCCAGACCCCCACCACCCAGACCCCCACCACCGTGAACCCCACCACCCAGACCCCCACCACCGTGACCCCCACCACCCAGAACCCCACCACCCAGACCCCCACCACCGAGACCCCCACCACCCAGACCCCCACCACCCCGACCCCCACCACCCCGACCCCCACCACCCAGACCCCCACCACCCCCCCAGGAAGAGCCCCTCCCACAGTAAGCCCAGCTCCTTCTCAGCCGATCAGACGGCCAAGACCCTGCAGACGCTGAAGGAGAGGCTGGAGAACCTGCAGGTGAGACCAGCACTGGTCCCAGTCCAGTACCCCTGAGACCAGTGGACCACTGGTTGGACCACTGGTTGATGTGTCTGTGTTCCCAGTGAACCACTGGTGATGTGTCTGCGTTCCCAGTTAACCACTGGTTGATGTGTCGGTGTTCCCAGTGGACCACTGGTTGGACCACTGGTTGATGTGTCTTTGTGTGTCCTGTTCCCAGTGGACCACTGGTTGGACCACTGGTTGATGTGTCTGTGTGTGTCGTGTTCCCAGTGGACCACTGGTTGGACCACTGGTTGACGTGTCTGTGTGTGTCGTGTTCCCAGTGGACCACTGGTTGGACCACTGGTTGATGTGTCTGTGTGTCGCGTTCCCAGTGGACCACTGGTTGGACCACTGGTTGATGTGTCTGTGTGTGTCGTGTTCCCAGTGGACCACTGGTTGGACCACTGGTTGATGTGTCTTTGTGTGTCGTGTTCCCAGTGGACCACTGGTTGGACCACTGGTTGATGTGTCTGTGTGTGTCGTGTTCCCAGTGGACCACTGGTTGGACCACTGGTTGATGTGTCTTTGTGTGTCGTGTTCCCAGTGGACCACTGGTTGGACCACTGGTTGATGTGTCTTTGTGTGTCGTGTTCCCAGTGGACCACTGGTTGGACCACTGGTTGATGTGTCTGTGTGTCGTGTTCCCAGTGGACCACTGGTTGGACCACTGGTTGATGTGTCTTTGTGTGTCGTGTTCCCAGTGGACCACTGGTTGGACCACTGGTTGATGTGTCTGTTTGTGTCGTGTTCCCAGTGGACCACTGGTTGGACCACTGGTTGATGTGTCTTTGTGTGTCGTGTTCCCAGTGGACCACTGGTTGGACCACTGGTTGATGTGTCTTTGTGTGTCGTGTTCCCAGTGGACCACTGGTTGGACCACTGGTTGATGTGTCTGTTTGTGTCGTGTTCCCAGTGGACCACTGGTTGGACCACTGGTTGATGTGTCTTTGTGTGTCGTGTTCCCAGTGGACCACTGGTTGGACCACTGGTTGATGTGTCTTTGTGTGTCGTGTTCCCAGTGGACCACTGGTTGGACCACTGGTTGATGTGTCTTTGTGTGTCGTGTTCCCAGTGGACCACTGGTTGGACCACTGGTTGATGTGTCTGTGTGTCGTGTTCCCAGTGGACCACTGGTTGGACCACTGGTTGATGTGTCTGTGTGTCGCGTTCCCAGTGGACCACTGGTTGGACCACTGGTTGATGTGTCTTTGTGTGTCGTGTTCCCAGTGGACCACTGGTTGGACCACTGGTTGATGTGTCTGTGTGTGTCGTGTTCCCAGTGGACCACTGGTTGGACCACTGGTTGATGTGTCTGTGGGTCGTGTTCCCAGTGGACCACTGGTTGGACCACTGGTTGATGTGTCTGTGGGTCGTGTTCCCAGTGGACCACTGGTTGGACCACTGGTTGATGTGTCTTTGTGTGTCGTGTTCCCAGTGGACCACTGGTTGGACCACTGGTTGATGTGTCTGTGTGTCGTGTTCCCAGTGGACCACTGGTTGGACCACTGGTTGATGTGTCTGTGTGTCGTGTTCCCAGTGGACCACTGGTTGGACCACTGGTTGATGTGTCTTTGTGTGTCGTGTTCCCAGGCCAGGAACTCGTCCAGCTCCTACTCCAGCTCCCTGAGGGATCTGCTGCAGAGGAAGATTAACGCGCTGGAGGAGCAGCTCCACAACCACTACAGGGGCCACCACAACGACCACCACGGCAACGCTCGACATGACGACCACCACGATGACCACCACGGCACGGGTCACCACGACGATCACCCCGACGACCATCATGACGACCGTCATGACAACCGCCACAGCAACGGCCGTCATGACGACCCCCATGACGACCACCGCGGCAAGGGTCGTCATGACGACCATCCCGATGAACACCATAGTCCAGGCCACAAGGACGATCACCATGACGACCACCTCAATACAGGCCACAATGACAATCACCGTGACGACCACCACAACAGCCATCGCACCAATCAGCACAACAACCACAGATACCCCCCCCGTAGCAGCCACAGCCCCCGCCCCTACGACCACCACAACGTCCGGCACTACGGCCGCAGTCAGGGCCGTCCGAGCAATCACCGGGACGACCACCACCCCATCCACCGGGGACCTGGTCACCATGACAACCACCGAAGCGGTGGCAGCGGCAACCATCACGGAGATCACCACGTCTCCGGTCCCCACGACGACCACCACGTCTCCGGTCACCACGACGACCACCACGTCTCCGGTCACCACGACGACCACCACGTCTCCGGTCACCACGACGACCACCACGTCTCCGGTCACCACGACGACCACCACGTCTCCGGTCGCCACGACGACCACCACGTCTCCGGTCACCACGACGACCACCACGTCTCCGGTCACCACGACGACCACCACGACTCCGGTCACCACGACGACCACCACGGCTCCGGTCACCACGACGACCACCACGGCTCCGGTCACCACGACGACCACCACGTCTCTGGTCACCACGAAGACCACCACGGCTCCGGTCCCCACGACGACCACCAGGAAGTACCCCGCCACAGGAAGAAGCACCCCCCCGTGCGGCTGCATTACCCGAGCACCCCCCCGGCAGTCCCCCACGGGGGGGGGGCCCACGGCAAGCTGGACACGGTCCTCAGCCACCTGCACCACCGAACCCCCGAGACCGGTACTGACACTACCCCTACAGTCCCATCCCCCGGTAACAGACTCACTAAACCCCCTGACCCCCCTGACCCCCGGTAACAGACTCACTATCCCCCCTGACCCCCAGTAACAGACTCACTATCCCCCCTGACCCCCGGTAACAGACTCACTATCCCCCCTGACCCCCCTGACCCCCGGTAACAGACTCACTATCCCCCCTGACCCCCCTGACCCCCGGTAACAGACTCACTATCCCCCCTGACCCCCCTGACCCCCGGTAACAGACTCACTATCCCCCCTGACCCCCGGTAACAGACTCACTATCCCCCCTGACCCCCCTGACCCCCCTGACCCCCGGTAACAGACTCACTATCCCCCCTGACCCCCGGTAACAGACTCACTATCCCCCCTGACCCCCCTGACCCCCGGTAACAGACTCACTAACCCCCCCCACCCCGTGCCCTCTCGCCCCCCAGCGGTGACCCACACCAAGACCCCCCAGGACCCGGACGTGTTCCAGATCAGCTTCCCCCTGCGGACCGGCTACATGCACGCCCGCATGAAGGGCGCGGTGCTGAAGGAGGTCTTCGCCCTCACCGTCTGCCTGTGGCTGCGCGGCGGGGCGGGGGGGCCGGGCCTCGGGACCCCCTTCTCCTACTCGGTCCCGGGCCAGGCCAACGAGCTGGTCCTCATCGAGTGGGGCAGCAACCCCATGGAGCTGCTCATCAACGACAAGGTACCGTACCCAGCCCTGGTCCCGACCTGGTCCCGGCCCTGGTCCTGGCCCTGGTCCCGACCAGGTCCTGGCCCTGGTCCTGGTCCTGGCCCTGGTCCTGGTCCTGATCCTGGACCTGGTCCTGGTCCTGGACCGGGTCCTGGTCCTGGCCCTGGTCCTAGTCCTGGTCCTGGACCTGGTCCCGGTCCCGGTCCTGGTCCCGGCCCTGGTCCTGGTCCTGGTCCTGGTCCTGGTCCTGGTCCTGGTCCTGGTCCTGGTTCTGGCCCTGGTCCCGGTCCCGGCCCTGGTCCCGGTCCCGGTCCTGGTCCTGGCCCTGGTCCCGGTCCCGGCCCTGGTCCCGGTCCCGGCCCTAGTCCCTGTCCCGGTCCTGGTCTGAGGTCTGAGGTCTGCTTAGGAAGCTCTAGGTCCCTGGAGGTCCTCCTGGGGGGAGCTAGGTACCATGAGATGTATGGCAGTGGTTCTCAAATGGAGGTACCGTACCCCTAGGGGTACTTTGGAGTACTGCAGGGGGTACTCAGAAAATTACTAAAGAATATGAAATATATATTTTAAGAAAGGAACAAAGGAGAATCCGTTAGAAAGAAGGGGCATCCAGAAGCACCAAAATGTTTTCAAGAAATAATTTGTGGCGGTGAAGGGGGTTCTCCGCTGAAGAAATATCTTACAGGGGGTACACCTCTATCTTAAGGGGGTCCCCTAGGAGAAGGAGAACCACCGGGCTACAGTATGTCCTGTACAGGCTCTGTATGGTAGACCCAGGACACTGAAGCCCAGCAGAGGAACTACAAAGCAGCCTTAAGCCAGGCTCAGCGCCCTGACTCCCGCCTCAGCGGGCGTTGAACCTCCACCCTCTCCTACACGCTACAGTGCTACATGCTGACGCTAACCAGGCGCGTGGGCGTGCCCACCTCGCGCCATCGTGGGGTCTGAGAGAAGGCACCCGGGGGGACAGACCACGTTGGAGATTGACATTTACATGTCGGGCTATTTACGTTTGGGAGACACTTTTATCCAAAATGCAGTAAGACTAGAAAGAGAAACAACACCAACCATCACTAGGTTAACCCATTCCACGTATGCAACATAGACAGCTAGGATAAGATGCTACGTTCTATTTTTAGGTGACAGGACGTACACACAATAAGTGTGTAAATTAGGTGCCAGGACGCACAACATACAGTAAGTGTGTAAAGTAAGTGCCAAAGACGTACAACGTGCAATAAGTGTGTAAATTAATTGCCATGACGTACATTAAGTGAAATGATAAAACGAGTACAATTAGCTCCGGTTACAATCAGCGGTGAAGCTGAGCTCCACTGGTAACGTATCGAACAGCAACAGAGTTAGTAAGAGCATACATGCGTCCGTTCTCTCTAACTCTATTGATGTCCGACGCTACCAGTGGAGCTCAGCTTCAGTTTCACTCCAAAGTAAAAACCTTTGACCTGAGGCGGAGCCGGTCCACTCGGAGATAAGACAATCTGGTGGATTCCAGCTGAACCCAAGATCTCATAAGACCTCCAGGAGACTTGGACGCTGTCTCTGACCCAGGGAGTTAAGCTCTTAGTCTGAGTGCCTGGCCGTCTCCCAGAAGTCCTGCTGGCTCTTCCTCCTGTGCCGACGCAGGCGAGGTCACAGCTCTGGTGTCCGGTGAATCACTCAGTGACACGGACATCAGTGACACTGACGACCAGAGCTTCAGCCCCCCCAGGCTGACGACCAGAGCTTCAGCCCCCCCAGGCTGAGCTTCAGCCCCCCCAGGCTGACGACCAGAGCTTCAGCCCCCCCAGGCTGAGCTTCAGCCCCCCCAGGCTGACGACCAGAGCTTCAGCCCCCCCCAGGCTGAGCTTCAGCCCCCCCAGGCTGATGACCAGAGCTTCAGCCCCCCCAGGCTGACGACCAGAGCTTCAGCCCCCCCAGGCTGAGCTTCAGCCCCCCCAGGCTGACGACCAGAGCTTCAGCCCCCCCAGGCTGAGCTTCAGCCCCCCCAGGCTGACGACCAGAGCTTCAGCCCCCCCAGGCTGAGCTTCAGCCCCCCCAGGCTGACGACCAGAGCTTCAGCCCCCCCAGGCTGAGCTTCAGCCCCCCCAGGCTGACGACCAGAGCTTCAGCCCCCCCAGGCTGACGACCAGAGCTTCAGCCCCCCCAGGCTGAGCTTCAGCCCCCCCAGGCTGACGACCAGAGCTTCAGCCCCCCCAGGCTGAGCTTCAGCCCCCCCAGGCTGACGACCAGAGCTTCAGCCCCCCCAGGCTGACGACCAGAGCTTCAGCCCCCCCAGGCTGAGCTTCAGCCCCCCCAGGCTGACGACCAGAGCTTCAGCCCCCCCAGGCTGACGACCAGAGCTTCAGCCCCCGCCGTCTGTCCGCTCAGTAGGACTGGAGGACAGTGTCCCGCCGTCTGTCCACCCAGTAGGACTGGAGGACAGAGCGTCCCGCCGTCTGTCCACCCAGTAGGACTGGAGGACAGACAAACCACAGACAAAATCGTAAATGGCCCCAACACTAGTGGGTCCGAGCCACAGCCAACACCCGCTCAGCCTGCCTGTCTGTCTGACCGTACCTCCGTTCTGTCTGTCTGTCTGTCTGTCACTCGGTTCTGTCCGTCTGCCTGAGCATACGTCCGTTCTGTCTGTCTGTCTGTCTGTCACTCCGTTCTGTCCGTCTGCTGGAGCGTATGTCCGTCCCTCTGCCCCCCCGACCCTCTGACCCCTGCCCCCTGACTTCCTGTCTGGCCAGGCGGTGACCCTGCCCATGATGCTGACGGACAGGAAGTGGCACCACGTGTGCGTGGCGTGGTCCACCCGGGACGGGCTGTGGGAGGCGTACCTGGACGGGCTGAAGAAGGGCTCCGGGGAGAACCTGTCTGCCTGGCACCCCGTGAGGGCCGGGGGCGTGTTCATCCTGGGGCAGGAGCAGGTACACACACACACACGCACACGCACACGCACACACACACACACAAACACACGCTTCTAACACCTGACATAGACATGAGAACCAATCTCATGTCTTCCTACTAAACCTTGTCTGTCCCCCTCCCGTCTGTCTGTCTGTCTGTCCGTCCGTCCCCGTCTGTCCCCCACCGGTCTGCCCCCCCCCCCCATCCAGGACTCCCTGGGGGGTCGGTTCGACGCCTCACAGTCCTTTGTGGGGGACATGGCGGACCTCCAGTTCTGGTCCCGGGTCCTGGCGCCGGCGGAGGTGCACAGCCAGGCCAGCTGCGGGGCTCACCTGGTGGGGGACGTGCTGTCCTGGGGGGAGGCCAGCGTGGAGCTGCACGGGGGGGTCACCGCCCACCCCTTCCTGCCCTGTCACTAGAGGACTACAGCCCCCCCAGGAGGAAGGATTACTTCCCGGGATGGTTCTGGTCGGCGGCCATGTTGGTTTGACCAGCCTGGACTCGGCGGCCATCTTGTCTCTGTTGTTTTGGTGTCCTGACCTCCAGACTTCCTGCCCGACCCTCTGAAGTAGGGCAGCGGCCTAATGCTCGTTATCCAAGCCTCAGCTAAGAGGATTCTCCTCCTCTAAGTGGAAGCTCACCGGCGTCAGCCACCCCTGATTACTGTCCCGGCCCTGATGAGATCAGAGGCTCCGGGACCTCCTGCAGCACACTACAGCGCCCCCTAGGAGCCCCTGGTCAGACCTGGGGCCACGCCGGAACCAGAGAGATTGGGTTCCTGATCCACGATGGTATGTGATACCAGTACTCACATACTAGTGTTATATACTAGTATACTATGCATAGTACTTTGAATAGTGTTTACCACTCAACATGGTAACGTCATGCTAACAACCCTCCTGTTCCTGAGGAGGGTTCTGATGAACACTGAACTGAACACTGAACTGAACACTCAGCTGAACTCTGAATTGGACTCTGAACTGAACTCTGAACTGAACACTGAACTGAACACTGAACTGAACACTGAACTGAACACTGAACTGAACACTAAACTGAACTCTGAACTGAACACTAAACTGAACTCTGAACTGAACTCTGAACTGAACACTCAGCTGAACTCTGTACTGGACTCTGAACTGAACACTGAACTGAACACTGAACTGAACTCTGAACTGAACACTGAACTGAATACTGAACTGAACTCTGAACTGAACACTGAACTGAACACTGAACTGAACTCTGAACTGAACACTGAACTGAACACTGAAATGAACACTGAACTGAATACTGAACTGAACTCTGAACTGAACACTGAACTGAACACTGAACTGAATACTGAACTGAACTCTGAACTGAACACTGAACTGAACTCTGAACTGAACACTGAACTGAACACTGAGCTGAACTCTGAACTGAACTCTGAACTGAACACTGAACTGAACTCTGAACTGAACTCTGAACTGAACTCAGAGTTAGGTGTTAGGAGGAAAGTCACCAAAAGACCGGAGGACGTCCGTAGACCCAGGAGAGCCAAGGGCGGACTCAGGGCGGACTCCCGTCCCTGTGTGGCCGTAGCTTTGATCTTGGTCAGGACTGGACTTACCTGGCTTGGCCAGGACTTAAGGAGATTAGCGGAGAGCTGATCCCTGCTATTTCAGCCGTCCCACCGGGAACAGGACTTATGGAGCCCCATGGTCGGTCTCATGCTTTTGTACTCTTCTGTATCTGGTCAGTATCTGGACTATACTTAATCTGTGTTGGGTTCATGGTTTTATTTCTCAACGTGATAATAAGTAAATAAACTGTTTGCGTCTGGAGCTCTGAACGGAGGACCTGTTTGGGCACACTCTCCGCAGAGCCCGTTGCCATGGTAGCAGGACAGTCCGAGCGATGGACGTGCATTAGAGAGGCAGCCTGCGTCCTCTGAATCCCCTGGAATCATTCCCAGAGCGGGCCAGTGCCGACATGACGTCATAG
>NC_044069.1:507574-512574 GCF_902167405.1 Gadus morhua
TCTCATTACATCATGACATCATCCCATCTCATTACATCATGACATCATCCCATCTCATTACATCATGACATCATCCCATCTCATTACATCATGACATCATCCCATCTCATCACATCATGACATCATCCCATCTCATTACATCATGACATCATCCCATCTCATTACATCATGACATCATCCCATCTCATCCCATCTCATTACATCATGATCTCATTCCAGGTGTCTTTGTGTGTGTCTGTGTGATTGTGTGCATTTGTGTGTGTGTGTGTGTGTGTGTGTGTGTGTTTGTGTGTGTGTGTGTGTGTGTGATTGTCTGTGTGTGTGTGTGTGTCTGTGTGTGTGTCTGTGTGTGTGTGTGTCTGTGTGTGTGTGTCTGTGTGTGTGTGTCTGTGTGTGTGTCTGCGTGTGTGTCTGTCTGTGTGTGTGTCTGTGTGATTGGCTGTGTGTGTGTGTGTGTGTCTGTGTGTGTGTCTGTGTGCGATTGTCTGTGTGTGTGTGTCTGTGTGTGTTTGTCTGTGTGTGTGTGTCTGTGTGATTGGCTGTGTGTGTGTGTGTGTGTGTGTGCATGTGTGTGTTGTCATGAATGTATTATATAATGCACTGTTCTTTCTGCCTCTTTATCTTCCCACTCTCTCCTCTTCCACTCTCTCCCCCCCTTCCCCCCCCCTCCCCCCCTTCCTCCTCCTCCTCCCCCCACTCCCTCCCACCTCCCCCTCCCCCTCCCCCTTCCTCCCCTCCTCCTCCTCCGCCCCCCTCCCTCCACCTCCTCCCCCCCCTTCCTCCTCCTCCATCCCCCCCCCTCCCCCTCCTCCCACCTCCCTCCTCCTCCCCCAGAAGAGTCAGGTGACAGGGTACCTCCTGTTCTCCCTCTCCACCGCTGTGATTGGCTCCCTTCAGTTTGGGTACAACACCGGAGTCATCAACGCTCCTGAGCAGGTAGGCCCCGCCCCCCCCCCCCGCCCTGCAACCAATCAGGGGAGGCCGTCCCCTGGGGGCTCATAACGGTGGATACTGAACCCACTGGGCTGAGGGGGTTGACCTTTAGAGGCCTTCAGATCCGTGTTTCACATTTCAAACGTATCAAACTTTACCAACATAGAATCTCTTCATGGCAGAATAATGTTATCTTTCTTTATCATCTACCCCACCGTACCCCCTCCACCTCCATCAATGTCATCAACCCCTCCATCATCAACCCCTCCATCACTCACCCCTCCATCACTCACCCCTCCGTCACTCACCCCTCCATCACTCACCCCTCCATCACTCACCCCTCCATCACTCACCCCTCCATCACTCACCCCTCCATCACTCACCCCTCCATCACTCACCCCTCCACCACTAACCCCTCCATCACTCACCCCTCCATCACTCACCCCTCCGTCACTCACCCCTCCATCACTCACCCCTCCACCACTAACCCCTCCGTCACTCACCCCTCCATCACTCACCCCTCCATCACTCACCCCTCCACCACTCACCCCTACATCGCTCACCCCTCCATCACTCACCCCTCCATCACTCACCCCTCCGTCACTCACCCCTCCGTCACTCACCCCTCCACCACTCACCCCTCCATCACTCACCCCTCCATCACTCACCCCTCCGTCACTCACCCCTCCATCACTCACCCCTCCATCGCTCACCCCTCCATCACTCACCCCTCCATCACTCACCCCTCCATCACTCACCCCTCCATCACTCACCCCTCCGTCACTCACCCCTCCATCACTCACCCCTCCGTCACTCACTCCTCCATCACTCACCCCTCCACCACTAACCCCTCCGTCACTCACCCCTCCATCACTCACCCCTCCATCACTCACCCCTCCACCACTCACCCCTACATCGCTCACCCCTCCATCACTCACCCCTCCATCACTCACCCCTCCGTCACTCACCCCTCCGTCACTCACCCCTCCGTCACTCACCCCTCCGTCACTCACCCCTCTGTCACTCACCCCTCCGTCACTCACCCCTCCATCACTCACCCCTCCACCACTCACCCCTCCACCACTCACCCCTACATCGCTCACCCCTCCATCACTCACCCCTCCACCACTCACCCCTCCACCACTCACCCCTACATCGCTCACCCCTCCATCACTCACCCCTCCATCACTCACCCCTCCACCACTCACCCCTCCATCACTCACCCCTCCATCACTCACCCTTCCACCACTCACCCCTACATCGCTCACCCCTCCATCACTCACCCCTCCACCACTAACCCCTCCATCACTCACCCCTCCGTCACTCACCCCTCCGTCACTCACCCCTCCGTCACTCACCCCTCCGTCACTCACCCCTCTGTCACTCACCCCTCCGTCACTCACCCCTCCGTCACTCACCCTCCGTCACTCACCCTCCGTCACTCACCCCTCCGTCACTCACCCCTCCGTCACTCACCCCTCCGTCACTCACCCCTCTGTCACTCACCCCTCCGTCACTCACCCGTCCTCCAGAAACTGCGTGCGTTCTTCAACCAGACGTGGATGGAGCGCTACAAGGAGCCCATCTCCCCGGGGACCTGCACGCTGGTGTGGAGCTTCTCCGTGGCCATCTTCAGCGTGGGCGGCATGGTGGGCTCCTTCAGCGTGGGCGTCATGGCCAACCGCTTCGGCAGGTAACACTGGGAACGCTGGGTACAACACTGGGAATAACACTGGGAATGCTGGGTACAACACTGGGAATAACACTGGGAATAACACTGGGAAGACTGGAAATAACACTGGGAACAACACTGGGAATAACACTGGGAAGACTGGAAATAACACTGGGAATAACACTGGGAAGACTGGAAATAACACTGGGAATAACACTGAGAATAACACTGGGAATGCTGGGTACAACACTGGGAATAACACTGGGAATGCTGGGTACAACACTGGGAATAACACTGGGAACAACACTGAGAATAACACTAGGAATAACACTGGGAATAACACTGGGAAGACTGGAAATAACACTGGGAACAACACTGAGAATAACACTGGGAATGCTGGGTACAACACTGGGAATAACACTGGGAAGACTGGAAATAACACTGGGAATAACACTGGGAATAACACTGGGAATGCTGGGTACAACACTGGGAATAACACTGGGAAGACTGGAAATAACACTGGGAACAACACTGAGAATAAGACTAGGAATAACACTGGGAATAACACTGGGAACAACACTGAGAATAACACTAGGAATAACACTGGGAATAACACTAGGAATAACACTGGAAAGACTGGAGATAACACTGGAAATTAACAGTGGAAATGACAGTGGAAATAACCCTGGGAATAACACTGGGAACACTGGGAACAACACTGGGATTAACTCTGGGAACGCTGGGAATAACACTGGGAATAACACTGGGAATAAAACTGGGAATGCTGGGATTAACACTGGGAATAACACTGGGAGTAACACCTGGAATAACACTGGGAATAGCACTGGGGACTCTGGAAACAATCACTCTAAAATACACTGATAACACTTGAAACACTGTAAAATACCTCTGCGGTTCTGTCTGGGTTCTGTCCTGTGACTCTGGGCTCTGCGGTTCTGTCTGGGTTCTGTCCTGTGACTCTGGGCTCTGCGGTTCTGTCTGGGTTCTGTCCTGTGACTCTGGGCTTTGCGGTTCTCAATCAACCCAGATGACCGCTGACATATTGCTCATGTTCCTCGCTAACGAGGAGGGAAGTGTGTTTGTTCCTAAGACCCTGAACGTCCCTAAAGGAGCCCCGCCCAACACCAGTGTGTAGGTCAGCTTCATTAGATGGCTCTCTCCTAGAGACGTCCTACTGAATGGATGGTGACTCTGAAGCCTGCAGTAGCGCGTGTCCAACCAGTAGAGGGCGTTGTCTAACGCCGGCCCATCCAGCAGCGTCTCCTCCAGAGAGGGGCAGTGCTGACCCTCCCCCCCCCCCCCCCCCCCCCGCAGGCGGCGCTCCATGTTCCTGGTCAACATCCTGGCGGTGATCGGGGGTCTCCTGATGGGCTTCTCCACCATCTGCTCGTCCTATGAGATGGTGATCGCGGGCCGCCTGGTCATCGGCCTGTTCTGCGGCCTCTTCACCGGCCTCACCCCGATGTACGTGGGGGAGGTGTCGCCCACGCCGCTCCGGGGCGCCTTCGGCACGCTGCACCAGCTGGGCGTGGTCATCGGCATCCTCATCGCACAGGTCAGTGTGCTGAGGTCACTGCAGGGTCACCTGACTGTTACCTGGCTGTCACCTGACTGTCACCTGACTGTCACCTGATGGTCACCTGACGGTTTTCTGACTGTCACCTGGTGGTCCCCTGACTGTCACCTGGTGGTCACCTGACTGTCCACTGACGGTCACCGGACTGCCCCTGACTGTCACCTGACAGTCACCTGATGGTCAGCTGACTGTCACCTGGCGGTCACCTGCCGTCCCCTGACGGTCACCTGACGGTCAGCTGACTGTCACCTGACTGTCACCTGGTGGTCACCTGACGGTCACCTGACTGTCACCTGATGGTCACCTGACTGTCACCTTACGGTCACCTGACGGTCTCCTCACTGTCACCTGCCGTCCCCTGACGGTCACTTGACGGTCACTTGACGGTCACCTGACGGTCACCTGGCGGACACCTGACTGTCACCTGACGGTCACCTGACGGTCACCTGGTGGTCACCTGCCGTCCCCTGCGTGCAGGTGTTCGGCCTGGAGGTACTGCTGGGCTCTGATAAGCTGTGGCCGCTGCTGCTGTCGCTGACGGTGGCGCCGGCCGTGCTGCAGTGCATCCTGCTGCCCTTCTGCCCCGAGAGCCCCCGCTTCCTGCTCATCAACCTCAACCAGGAGGAGCAGGCCCGCAAAGGTACCTCGACCAGGAGGAGCTAGCCATAGCAGCTAGCCGCTAGCAGCTAGCCCCCCGCGTCCTGCTCATCAACCTCAACCAGGAGGAGCAGGCCCACAAAGGTCCCGCGCCGCCGGCTAGCCGCTAGGAGCTAGCCGCAAGCCGCTAGCTGCTGGGCG
>NC_044069.1:522574-550074 GCF_902167405.1 Gadus morhua
ACGCCTCCTTCCTTTAACTTCTCCTGGAGGGCTCAGCATAGCAAAAACAAACACAGCAGACCAGAGATAAGTCGGGACGACCCACAGAATACGATGTTGATGGGGGATAGAGTGAGGGTCTTCAGCCTGCCATAGCCTGCTCCTGTCGAAGCATCTAGATCCTGGTAGGCCTCCCTGGTAGAAGCTTCCACACTCATTATTAAAACACTATTAGTAAGGATGGGTCTAGATGCTGAAGCTCAGGACATCCTAGCATCGATTATAGCTGTATGTTTTATGTATTCCACACTGGTGATTTTATATACAGTTTGACGTTGTGTCAGTGTTATATTATATTATTAATTATGTTGAAGGGAAGCGATGGTTTGGCAGGTGTAAGCTTCATCTGTGCAGGTTGAAGGGAACCAGCGGCTCCGGGCCTTATCTGAGGAGACAAACAGGGAACCTCTGTTAGCATAGGGAATCCTCTCCATGCCCCCCCCTCCATTTAGCCTCCACTGCCTCACCCTAAACCTCGGCAGGCAGTGGGATGTTAATGTTGGATTAGCATGTGCGCTAGTCTGGGGTGGAGCTACATGACTGGTTCTGTTAGGAGGGGATTAGCATTCCAGTCCTCCGTCCACCATCTGAACTAAAGTAACCATGTAAACACAAAGTGTAGCGTAAGATAGCTGTTAATGCTAACTATTGCTAGCCAAGTTTCCACCCAGTAAATGATGGATCAGCCTACCAGTTCACCCAGTGGACCATACCAACTGGTTGGCCGATCTACTCATCTTACGGCTAATCGGACACTCCCACTTGTGATGTCACTAATGGGTAGATTGTGAAAAGGTCGATTGCGAAACGGCCGTTTGAGAAGAGGGCAAAGTGCAATAGCCATCTTTGCTGGAGAAAATAGGATAAGAGCTTTATAATGTATATACCAGGATGGGCGAGCTTCAAATATATAGTGAGATCAGAGAGAGAGAGAGAGAGTGAGTGAGAGTGTCATCACGAGATAGCGTAGCGCCAGCTTTTAATCAGCCTGGTTAGCATTGGGAAACGTCACTTCCTGTTAGCATTAGGAAGCTATATTTCCTGTGAGTGAAAGTAGTTTTGATTTAAATCAGGCCTGGACTAAGAGTTAAATCACATGTAATCACAGTAGGAACTTAACACGCATAAGCAGAAGGTCGTAGGGAGCGGACCCTGGATGGAGCTCAATCAGGAGTTATGGTTGGGTCAGGGATAATGGCCTTATGAGGATAATCACCAGAGGTCAGAGGTCAGTCTGCGGCCGCTGTGCGTTCTCCCGCTCATTTGACGGCGACGCACTGAAGAATTCAATCCTCTGGAACAACAAACAAATCAATGGACTGATTAAATAATGGGTTTATCGCTACCGCTCATACGAAGGCCGTTCGACTCAACGGTCTGACCAATCAGAGGCCAGTATTCCTCCCAGCCGTGTAGTTTGGTGATAGTATTGTGGACTCTGGGTCTCTTCTGTTTAACGAGAGGAACTTTCTGGAAAGACCATCCACCAAAGAGGGGTGCGTTGGAAGCGCCTTTAAGGAGGTAGTCGACGTGAAGGCCTGTGTTACCACGGTGCCCATGGGGATAGATCTGTGACCAGCCCTGACAGGTTTACACACGCAAGGTTTACGCGCTCTTATTGTGGAGAACTAGTGCTCTTATTGTGGAGTCTCGGCGCTCTTATTGTGGAGTCTCAGCGCTCTTAATGTGGAGTCCCAGCGCTCTTATTGTGGAGCCACAGCGGCTGGTGGCGTTTTGTTGTAACGACCGATGGCTTCTTAACGTTTTCCACTAAACGATTGATGTTTAAAGACGTCGTCGTTAGTTTGGTGTGTGAATGAAGGAATTATTGAATTTCTGTGTCCTGGCCATAAGTGTTATGTAGGTTAAAGTACATTTCACCCTCACTGCACTTTGATGATTTTATGTATTGATCTTTTGATTTATATGGCTATATAATTCATTGATATTATGGGCTTCCCATAGGAAAAAAGTATCCATCTTAACAAATGAATTCATATTTTAAACCTATGAAAACAGTCTTTCTAACTGTCTAACCCCTACCTGCTCCTTAATGACCTGTCTCTGTACTGTCTAACCCCTAGCTGCTCCTTAATGACCTGTCTCTGTACTGTCTAACCCCTCCCTGCTCCTTAATGACCTGTCTCTGTACTGTCTAACCCCTACCTGCTCCTTAATGACCTGTCTCTGTACTGTCTAACCCCTACCTGCTCCTCAATGACCTGTCTCTGTACTGTCTAACCCCTATCTGCTCCCTGTCTCTGTACTGTCTAACCCCTACCTGCTCCTTAATGACCTGTCTCTGTACTGTCTAACCCCTACCTGCTCCTTAATGACCTGTCTCTGTACTGTCTAACCCCTACCTGCTCCTTAATGACCTGTCTCTGTACTGTCTAACCCCTCCCTGCTCCTTAATGACCTGTCTCTGTACTGTCTAACCCCTACCTGCTCCTTAATGACCTGTCTCTGTACTGTCTAACCCCTACCTGCTCCTTAATGACCTGTCTCTGTACTGTCTAACCCCTACCTGCTCCCTGTCTCTGTACTGTCTAACCCCTACCTGCTCCTTAATGACCTGTCTCTGTACTGTCTAACCCCTACCTGCTCCTTAATGACCTGTCTCTGTACTGTCTAACCCCTACCTGCTCCTTAATGACCTGTCTCTGTACTGTCTAACCCCAGTCATTCTGTGTAGAGGCGTCCAGAGAATCCGTGTTAAGATGGGTATTTTGAGAAGGGGAGGGCTTGATGTTCCTGTGGTTGTTGATGTTGTGATGTGTTGCGGTGGTCAACCTGTGCACTACAGTCCCATCACCATGTTGCTTCACACTGCCCCTACACAAACTGGCTACAGATGCATGCTGGGTGGTTTCAATGTGTTAAATGGCCGAAATACAAACCTGATCAAATCAAGACAAAACCACAGCCTATTTTAGGAACAGTAACCACGGCAACCTCCGGCGTCCTAAAACGACAGTTGGTCCAGAATCACATCACCTAGCAACAGCCGGGACGGAGGCAGACCGCGTTGGTGCTGCCCCCTGCTGGCCGCGGGCTCTCTCTGTCCCCAACTCTCCCTCACACGCGTCCAAGTGTTTGTGCGTGCCTTCGTGGTGGTGCTGCTGTTTGTGCTGGCCAATCGTTCGGTGTGTGTTTGTGTGTTTGATCCGTTCCTCTGCTTCCTGCCGCCCGCCTGCCGTGATGCATTAGAGACGATGATGATGATGATGATGATGATGATGATGATGATGATGATGATGATGATGATGGACGACGGTTTGAGCGTAACGTTTGAACGGCTCTGTTGGGTTTCAGTCGGGGACGGTGTTTTCATGGCACCGGGGTGGGAGGGGCTAAGGTCCTTAACCATCTAACCCCCTTAGGGATTAGCATGTTGGTTAAGGACCTCAACCCTTAGGCTAAGGCCCTTAACCATCTAACCCCCTTAGTGATTAGCATGTTGGTTAAGGACCTCAACCTGGGTGGTTCACCCAGGTTGAGGTCATCAGGTTTGCATCAGGTTTGTTGATGAGTTTGTTGATGGGTTTGTTGAGGGTTCTGTTGAGGGGTTTGTTGATGGGTTTGTTGATGGGTTTGTTGAAGGTTCTGTTGATGGGTTTGTTGATGGGTTTGTTAATGGGTTCGTCGATAGGTTCGTCGATGGGTTCGTCGATGGGTTTGTTGAGGGGGTTTGTTGATGTGTCTGTTGTGGGGGTGATGGCGTCTCGCCGACAGGCAGGAAGAGCCATGAGGAGGGTCAACGAACGGTAGCTGAACCGCTCTGTCTCACTGGTGTCTGTATATAATGTTGTTAAATAAATAAATATAAATATATATATATATCATACGACAAGACCCTGTGTACAGTCAGTTTCTTTACTTATTGGATCTAACACATGGAAGCATGTAGCAAAATTCACATGGAAATGAAATTTGCAACGTTTATTCAAATGATATTATTAAATTGAATAATGAATTGTCAATTGCATAATGTAATGACTTATTTAATTGCATTTCCATTTGAATTGTGCACATATATTCTTCCATACTAACATTAAGTATAATTCATAGTCATTTGATAATATATTAGGAAGGAAACGTATTTGGTTCAAATAATGAAAAACATTGACCATACCCTACTGCTACGTAATTTAAATAATCATATATAATAATAATATATAATATATAAAATCGATATAAGCTTCTCTGTGGCCTACGGCGACGTGGTGCGTCATCGCGTCGCGCCGGAAGAGGCGTGTCCCAGGCAGGAGAAGGGGGCGTGGCGTCACATCAGCTGTACATTTATGCAAAATATTAAAAAGCATCGCTTCGGAACCCGTCGCCGGCTGATTAAGCTGTGCTGAGTCCGTCCAACCGAACGACCAGGAGGAGGGCGGCGCTCCAGGGACGACCGGATCTTCTCTTGGTGCCGTTGGACGGTAAGGACCCTCAGACCGTCCGCGAGCTGCAGGCTAGAACGGGGGGAGCACGCTCCTGTGTCGTCGTCCCCCCGTTCCCCGTCCCCCCTGCTCCTGGGGACCCGCCGAGGGCCTGTGAGGTCCTCCGTGGACCGGGAGCACCGACTAGGTGCTCCCGGTCCACGGAGGACCTCAGCGGGTCTGAAGGTCCGGTACAGCGACGATGCGTGCAACGCGAGCTATTGACGGAGGAGTGATGAGTGATGGATGGATTGATGATGTACGTAGGGTCTGTGATGGCTGAACGGCCTGTTCCTCATACCGGGGTTCACTACCGTCTGGTGACTGGCGGCCCGACGTGTGACGGCACTCCGCCGGACGGACCCTGCTGCAGGTGGAGTTCCCCGTCCGGCGTGAGTGATCGACAGGTCGTGGGTGATTGACAGGTTGTGTGTTCCCTCTGCAGCAGCGATGGAGACGGACGGGGAGCCCAGCCAGCAGCCCGCCCCCCCCGCTGGAGGCGCGCTGTCCGGGTCCGCCGCGAGACCCTCTCCCATGAACTCCATGTCGCTGTACGAGAGACAGGCCGTACAGGTTCGTGTGTGTGTGTGTGTGTGTGTGTGTGTGTGTGTGTGTGTGTGTGTGTGTGTGACAATGACGTATATTGTTGATGTATTTGCATTCTAGCGTCAGTGTCATCAGCCTGTCACTCATCCGTGATCACTGGAGCACTAAACATCACTCACCTGCTGTGTGTGTGTGTGTGTGTGTGTGTGTGTGTGTGTGTGTGTGTGTGTGTGTGTGTGTGTGTGTGTGTGTGTGTGTGGCCCTGCCTGTAACCTAACATAAGTATGATATACTGTATTTTATACAATGTGTGTAACATTACAATATGTGTAACTTTAAAATAAATGTTCGAAACAGGTCATAGTGTCTATTATAATATTTAATTAATAATATATCTAATGTATAATATATATCTAATGTATATAATATGTATATATCAAATGTATATGAAGTATGTATAATGTATATAATATGTATGATACATATGTAATGTATATGACGTGTGTATAATGTGTATAATATGTATAATACATATGTAATGTATATGACGTATGTATAATGCATATAATATGTATAATATATGTAATGTATATGACGTGTGTATCTGTGTAATGTGTGCTCCAGGCACTGCAGGCCCTGCAGAGACAGCCCAACGCCGCCCAGTACTTCCAGCAGCTGATGCTGCAGCAGCAGATCAACAACGCCCAGCTCCACAGCCTGCAGCAGGTAGGACTGTCCAACCCCTGTACTGTCTAACCCCTGTACTGTACTGTCCAACCCCTGTACTGTCCAACCCCTGTACTGTCCAACCCCTGTACTGTCCAACCCCTGTACTGTCCAACCCCTGTACTGTACTGTCCAACCCCTGTACTGTACTGTCCAAACCCTGTACTGTCCAACCCCTGTACTGCCCAACCCCTGTACTGTCCAACCCCTGTACTGTACTGTCCAACCCCTGTACTGTACTGTCCAACCCCTGTACTGTCCAACCCCTGTACTGCCCAACCCCTGTACTGCCCAACCCCTGGACTGCCCAACCCCTGGACTGCCCAACCCCTGGACTGTCCAACCCCTGTACTGTCCAACCCCTGTACTGTACTGCCCAACCCCTGTACTGCCCAACCCCTGTACTGTCCAACCCCTGTACTGTACTGTCTAACCCCTGTACTGTACTGTCTAACCCCTGTACGGTACTGTCTAACCCCTGTACGGTACTGCCTAACCCCTGTACTGTACTGTCTAACCCCTGTACTGTCCAACCCCTGTACTGTCCAACCCCTGTACTGTCCAACCCCTGTACTGTCCAACCCCAGTGCTGTCCAACCCCTGTGCTGCCCAACCCCTGTGCTGCCCAACCCCTGCGCTGCCCAACCCCTGCGCTGCCCAACCCCTGCACTGTCCAACCCCTGTACTGTCCAACCCCTGCACTGTCCAACCCCTGCACTGCCCAACCCCTGTACTGTCCAACCCCTGTACTGTCCAACCCCTGTACTGTCCAACCCCTGTACTGCCCAACCCCTGTACTGCCCAACCCCTGTACTGCCCAACCCCTGTACTGCCCAACCCCTGTACTGCCCAACCCCTGTACTGTCCAACCCCTGTACTGTCCAACCCCTGTACTGTACTGTCCAACCCCTGTACTGTACTGTCTAACCCCTGTACTGTCTAACCCCTGTACTGTACTGTCTTACCCCTGTACGGTACTGCCTAACCCCTGTACTGTACTGTCCAACCCCTGTACTGTCCAACCCCTGTACTGTCCAACCCCTGTACTGTACTGTCCAACCCCTGTACTGTCCAACCCCTGTACTGTACTGTCCAACCCCTGTACTGTCTAACCCCTGTACTGCCCAACCCCTGTACTGTCTAACCCCTGTGCTGCCCAACCCCTGTACTGTACTGTCTAACCCCTGTACTGTACTGCCCAACCCCTGTACTGCCCAACCCCTGTACTGCCCAACCCCTGTACTGCCCAACCCCTGTACTGCCCAACCCCTGTACTGTCCAACCCCTGTACTGGCCAACCCCTGTACTGTACTGTCTAACCCCTGTACTGTCCAACCCCTGTACTGTACTGTCTAACCCCTGTACTGTACTGTCTAACCCCTGTACTGTACTGTCTAACCCCTGTACTGTACTGCCCAACCCCTGTACTGCCCAACCCCTGTACTGCCCAACCCCTGTACTGTACTGTCTAACCCCTGTACTGTACTGTCTAACCCCTGTACTGTACTGCCCAACCCCTGTACTGCCCAACCCCTGTACTGTCCAACCCCTGTACTGTACTGTCTAACCCCTGTACTGTACTGTCTAACCCCTGTACTGTACTGTCTAACCCCTGTACGGTACTGCCTAACCCCTGTACGGTACTGTCTAACCCCTGTACTGTCCAACCCCTACCTGCTCCTTAAAGGTGTGCTATCATGCTTTTCCGTCGTTCCCTTTGCTTTTTCTGTTGTTTGATGTTTGTAACATGTTTGATTTCCTCCTCTTCCTCTTCCTCCTCCTCTTCCTCTTCCTCTTCCTCCTCCTCCTCTCCCTCAGGCCGGTCTAGCTGCTGGTCGTCAGTCCAGTCCTTCCAGTAGCTCCTCCCCCCTCACCACCACCTCAGTAAGTTAGCTTTTATTACTGTTAGCAGCACTTCTACTATCCAGTCTAATCCACTACTGTTAGTACTTCTACACTGTCAGTATACTGGGAGTACTTCTACTAGGGCTGTCAACGAATATTCGAAGTTCGAATATTCGTTCGAAATGTATCCAAAAACGTGAATTCGAACGTGAAAGTTAATATTCGAATGTGAAAAAACACTCCCGCGGTACAAGCGCCTCTATCTGCTTTGTGAATGAGCCTCTGTCTGTTCGCGATGTCCCTCATAATATTCGAATGTGAAAAAACACTCCCGCGGTACAAGTGTAACAGACTAGTATTGTGAAAAGCGAATGTATTTTATCCCCTCGGGGTTTCCGTACTTGGATATAGGTATTCCAGCTCATCCGTAGTAGAGCTCAGGGAGCTAGTAGTCTGGCTGGTGAAAGCTGCTATAACGCAATGTTCTCGGCAAAGTCCGAGACAGCTTTTTTTTCATGAATCCGAACGGTGCGTAGTGCTGGCCCTTTCGCTGGCATGGTGAAAGACGTAGGCGACATGCATTTTTTTCTTTATTGATTTTAATAGGCCTTCTCGATAAATGGTAAGCAAAGCAAGGAACGTTACCACTAGCATACTTTGTAACATTCAGAAGCGGGCGTCTTCTTCAGATTACTATAGTTTGCGCGCTTGCAGGTGTGGTGGTGAAATGCAAGCGATACAAAGTTGTGGCTTTTCATGATTAGGCCTCCACGTTACTGGGCTGTTTATAGGATATATATATATCCCACTAATTTGAACCATGGTTTTGTCGCATTATTGACATATTGACGGCAACTGCGTAAAATAGGCAACCAGATATTCGAATAGTTCGAATTCGTGATTTTTTTCCAAACGAACATTCGAATGTCATTTTTGAGCAATTTTGACAGCCCTAACTTCTACACTGTCAGTATACTGGGAGTACTTCTACACTGTCAGTATACTGGGAGTACTTCTACACTGTCAGTATACTCTGGGAGTACTTCTACACTGTCAGTATACTGGGAGTACTTCTACACGGTCAGTATACTGGGAGTCAGTGTTTCCGCTAGAAGAAATTGGTGCCGGTCATGTGACCGGGAAGGTTTCATTTTACCGGTCAAATTGGAAAAAAAATGGTCGGATATTGTCCGTGTTTATCGCACTTGAAAAAATGGATAGGCAGGCTTTATAAAGAAGAATAAGTGTGTGATCATATTTTGATATGTATGTGACCGGGGAACATAGGACCCTTTTTTTAAAAAGGGTTCTATGTTCCCCGGTCTGTTACTTTTTCCACCATTACTGCCAAATTCTGGCCGAGATAACTACCATTGCATGTCTTAACCTTTTGTGGAAGAGGGAGATACGTCGAAGAACCTGACACAGTATATTCATACGCCGGTAAACAAACCCCGAGAAGCCCAATCCCTACGAGACCATCCGGAGGCGCACAGAGCTTTTGGCCGTGATATTATTATACAATTATATTAAACTATTATATAAAGAGCTCCGGGAGTCGCAAACGGCAACAATCACTTTCTCCTCCATGCTGCAGTTCACCCGGACTGCACCAAGTGCCCCTGACTGCAGCCCGCAGATCGAGGAGGAGCTAAATGTGGGCGGGGTTAAACGTTTAACTCCGCCCACATTTAAGGAAAATTCCGCGCAGTATCCTACGTTCTCCCGCTTTCGAGCGGAGGAGCTAAATGTGGGCGGGTCTAAACGTTTAACCCATGGTTTTATCCTCTCGGGCGCCATCTGGTGGCGGAGATCCGGCAGCACATTCTCAAACATCAATACAGCACAGCACAGCACAATGACTTACCGGTAATATGGAAAAGGGTTCATGCATTTGATAGACTTAGACATTCCTACTTTTAACTTGTCATTTCAAACGTCTTTTTTAGTATAGACACATATTATTTCGTACACTCGTACACAATTATATTAGCTAAGTCAAATGAACCAAAGACAGAAGCGGGAGAACGTATTTCCGTCTGGTCCATGATACTGCGCGGAGTTTTCCTTAAATGTGGGCTGGCTTAAACGTTTAAGCCCGCCCACATTTAGCTCCTCCGCTCGAAAGCGGGAGAACGTATGATACTGCGCGGAATTTTCCTTAAATGTGGGCGGAGTTAAACGTTTAACCCCGCCCACATTTAGCTCCTCCTCGATCTGCGAGCTGCAGTCAGGGGTTACTCGACTGCATTGAGTTGGCCGGTTGAACGCTGATTGGCTGTTACGTTACACATGTCACTCTGTTGAACGCCGATTGGCTGTCATTATGCGAATGCCGCGTCAAAGTTTAAATATTTTTAAAGATTGATAGATTGCGGGGAACATAGGACCCTTTTCCCAGAAAAGGGTCCTATGTTCCCCGGTATGTATGGCTACAGGGGAACATAGGACCCTTTTTGGGGAAAACCGGAGGACCGGAGGACCTGCTCAATTTTGTTCTGCTCAATGGTTGAATCTTCTCGTGACTGAATGTTTGTATACAGCGCGCATGCTGTATGAGCGCAGGGTTGATGCGCTCCACTTTTTTCTGTGGAGAACCAGCGCCTTGAACATTAAGCATAAAACGAAACCGGATCGTTTTCGCCCGTTTCGAATCCGTGTGGACGGGGCCTTATTTCCAATCGGTCATTCTGACCGGAGACATTTACAATTTTCGGTCCTCCTCATTTTTTTCCGGTCAAAGACCGGTAATCCGGACAACGGGAACTCTGCTGGGAGTACTTCTACATGTTACTGACCAGCTATAAGACCTCTAACTGGTGCTACTGTTACCGTCATGTTACTGGTTACTCTGGACTGTAGTGGTTATGTTACTGGTTATGCTACTGGTTACTCTGGACTGTAGTGGCTATGTTACTGGATATGATACTGGTTACTCTGGACTGTAGTGGTTATGTTACTGGTTATGCTACTGGTTACTCTGGACTGTAGTGGCTATGTTACTGGTTATGTTACTGGTTACTCTGGACTGTAGTGGTTATGCTACTGGTTACTCTGGACTGTAGTGGTTATGTTACTGGTTATGATACTGGTTACTCTGGACTGTAGTGGTTATGTTACTGGTTATGTTACTGGTTACTCTGGACTGTAGTGGTTATGTTACTGGTTACTCTGGACTGTAGTGGTTATGTTACTGGTTATGTTACTGGTTACTCTGGACTGTAGTGGTTATGTTACTGGTTATGTTACTGGTTACTCTGGACAGCAGTGGTTATGTTACTGGTTATGTTACAGGATACTCTGGACTGTAGTGGTTATGTTACTGGTTACTCTGGACTGTAGTGGTTATGTTACTGGTTACTCTGGACTGTAGTGGTTATGTGACTGGTTACTCTGGACTGTAGTGGTTATGTTACTGGTTATGTTACTGGTTACTCTGGACAGTAGTGGTTATGTTACTGGTTATGTTACAGGATACTCTGGACTGTAGTGGTTATGTTACTGGTTACTCTGGTGGACTGTAGTGGTTAAAACTGACCCAGTTGATCCGTTCCCACTAACCTTCCGATTCCTCTCTCCCGCCAGTCCAGTGTTCCCGTTTCAGGGGGCGGGGCCATCACCAGCTCACGCCCTATTGGTCAAGGCCCGTCAGCCACGTCAACCATCAGCCAATCGGTGGTGCTCAGTGGGACGGCCGGGAGGCAGGGCCAGATGTACCTGAGGGTCAGACACCCAACCTTTATTAGTCCTTATGAATACATTATTAATCCTTTATTAATCCTTTATTAATCCTTTATTAATCCTTTATTGGTCCTTATGAATACATTAATGACATCCTAGTTGATACCAAACGCTTTATTAGTCCTTATGAATCCTTTATGAATCCTTTATTAATCCTTATGAATGCATTAATGACATCCTAGTGGACACCAAACCTTTATTAGTCCTTATGAATACATTAATGACATCCTAGTGGACACCAAACCTTTATTAGTCCTTATGAATACATTAATGACATTGTAGTTTATACTAAACTATTATTATTACTCATTATTAATACCATGACATTATAGTTGATCCCATACCCATGATGACGTCATGGTGTATTAATCTCTTTATTATTAATAAAATAACAATATAGTTGATATTAAACTCTTTATTATTAATCATATTAATACAATGACATTATAGTTGATATTAAACGCTTTATTGTTAATCATTAGTACCATGAAATTATTGTTGATATTGAACTCTTTATTATTATTTACTATTATAAAATTACATTATAATTGATATTAAACTCTTTACTATTAATCATAATTAAAACCATGACATCATAGTTGATATTAAACTCTTGATGATGACGTCATGGTGTTAAACTCTTTGATGATGACGTCATGGTGTTAAACTCTTTGATGATGACGTCATGGTGTTATACTCTTTGATGATGACGTCATGGTGTTAAACTCTGTGATGATGACGTCATGGTGATGATGTCGTCATGGTGATGATGTCATCATGGTGTGTGTCCAATCAGGTAAACCGGTCGCTCCGGGCGCCCATCTCCTCCCAGCTCATCTTCATGCCTGGTAACACGGCAACCGTGGCAACCGTTACCCAGCAACCCCAGGCTCAGCAACAACCCATTAAGGAAGTGATGGCCACTTCCTCCTTTGGCATCCAATCAGACAACAACCAGGTGTGTGTGTGTGTGTGTGTGTGTGTGTGTGTGTGTGTGTGTGTGTGTGTGTGTGTGTGTGTGTGTGTGTGTGTGTGTGTGTGTGTGTGTGTGTGTGTGTGTGTGTGTGTGTGTGTGTGTCAGTGGAGGCTTCTCCATTGAGGAGAGGGAGGAAGATCCTCCCTAACATTGTTGAGAATAAAAAAATTTAGATTGCCCCGACTATTGTAATGAATTAATGCCCTTAAATATGACTACTTTATTGCCTTTGAATATATAATGTTCGTTTCCCTGGGTAAAGGGACATTAGCACCCCCTATCGCCTATTGACAATTACTTCAGGGAGGAACGTCCTCCCTCCGCCGCCGTCCACTCCCATTCATTTTCCCGAAAGTACTGGCGGCCGGTGGATAACATGGGTTTCAATGGGAGAGAGGAGGAAAATCCTCCTCTGAGTGGGTGGGACCTTAAGGGGTCTGATTCGCGCAAAAATCTATCCGTCTGCGCTATGAACCAATAAGCAGGATCCCTGGATGTTGAGCAGCGTTGCCAGATTGGTCCGATTTCCCACCCAATTGGGCTACTTTTAACCATGTTAGGCTGGAAAAACTATCATTGGGCGGGAAATCTGCCCAATCTGGCAACGCTGTCGAGAACAAACCCGGTCTGCATTGCCGCGGTGCTCAGTCTGAGAGACGCAGAGTAAGTGAAATCTGCGATAGCGAGATCCTAAATGCACAATGGAAACATTAACGGAGGACATTGTTAACGTCTTATTACAAAAACCATTCCATTCATTCAGAAAGAGGTAGACCACTTCCCAAAATCAAGGTCATCAGAAGTAATGGCAACGTCAGTGTTGTGAGTGCTACATGGTTTGCTAGGTACGCATGACTTACTGGTAGCATTACAAGCAATTGTAACTGAAAATAAACATAGCTAAATAACTTCAGTCAGTGAGGGCAAAAATAGGCCCAATAATAGGCCCAGATTTTTTTATTTACTTTTACAAATCAATAGTAGGCCTGATTTGACTAATATGCTTTGCATCCTTTCCTTCTCAAATTACAGTGATGCCACTGGTGGCTTTGTATACATTTTGTTCACATAACTCCCTCCCTGCTATTTTGTAGTTCACCAAAACACCCTGAAACAACTTGAGTCTCACATTCTTATGCCACCATACACCAACAGTGCAAGCAGGCCAATGGCAACCAAGCGTGCAGTCCTTCCTCCCTCACTTTAAAAACCACCAGCCGCCACTGGTGTGTGTGTGTGTGTGTGTGTGTGTGTGTGTGTGTGTGTGTGTGTGTGTGTGTGTGTGTGTGTGTGTGTGTGTGTGTGTGTGTGTGTGTGTGTGTGTGTGTGTGTGTGTGTGTGTGTGTGTGACTCTGTGGTCTCTCTGCCCCAGGTCCAGAACCTGGCTCTGAGAGGACCCTCAGACCCTAAGGGTCCCGGGGTGAAGACCGAGACCTTCGAGAAAATCGACTCAGGTGAGACCAGTAGAGGGACTAGAGACCAGAAGAGGGAGCCCAGTAGAGGGACTACAGGCCAGTAGAGGGACTAGAGACCAGTAGAGGGAGACCAGTAGAGGGACTAGAGACCAGTAGAGGGACTAGGGAGCAGTAGAGGGACTAGAGACCAGTAGAGACCAGTAGAGGGCGACAGACCAGTAGAGGGACTAGAGACCAGTAGAGGGACTAGAGACCAGTAGGGACCAGTAGAGGGACTAGAGCCCAGTAGAGACCAGTAGAGGGCTACAGACTAGAGATGCGCGGTTGGCGGTTAAACCGTGGAGTCCGCGGTTAAACCGCGGATCGGGCGGGTGACGTGACAAAAAATAATATTTTAATTAAATTCGGGCGGTTGGCGGTTTAACCAACGAAATTCAAAAATATATACACATTGTTAAATGTCGTTACCTACTTCCAAGCACATTTTGAAATAATCAAATTCTCATCAGGCAGTAAATTGGCCTCTCTGTCTCTATCACACACACACACACACACAATAACGGAAGCAAAAAAGTTTAAATTAAGTGACGATCCGTCCCATGTCGCGTCTCCACAAACCTGCAAGTTATGAGACAGCTGTCAGTATTGGAAGAAGCTTTAACGTCTCGTAGATGAAACTGCCTGGGTTATTTTGTTTCGTATAAGTTATATTTTAAAACAGCCAGTCATTGTAGCCTACCTCTCGTGGAATATGGAATTTCAAAGAGATGATGGAGTGATTTGACTCAGAAGTGACATCAGGCATTGGCAGCGCGAGATGTGCAGAACAAGTTAAACTTCTAGCTCAGTAACATCAACACCTAAGAAAGAAGGTAAGAAAAATTGTCTGAAAACTTTGATTTGCAAGGCAAGCAGGCAAGTGTTGGGCTTGTTACAGTAGCCTATATAGCCTTCAATGCGGTGAAATTTCGGAATTAATAGGCTCGAGTCGGCGTTTCCTTAAAAGGCTATCTTTCATTTTGCAAAAAAAACAACACAGTAGGCTATATTACCATATTAAAATGGTGTACCAAATTGCGTTTTATTACAATGATAAAAAAGTGTAGGCCTACTAGCCTATGGTAAGGTCAGGTTTGCCGATGTGCTTGGCTATTTTAATGTTTCTCCCTGTGCATCGATCGGAGACAGACGTCACCTCACTGATAATATTCTGGGGATAGGCTACAACATAGCCAATAGGCTTTCATACTAGGGACTTTATCCTTTAAATATCTTTGCGGCATTGGATCAGTCTCCTTTCAAGAACAGGCAAGAACTTTCTAGCCTCGCGTCAGCAGCGCATATACCTAAAAACAACAGGCGGATGGCGGGCGGGTGCGGTTTTGAAAATTGGTCA
Organism: Gadus morhua; assembly: GCF_902167405.1. Classification (NCBI taxonomy): domain Eukaryota; kingdom Metazoa; phylum Chordata; class Actinopteri; order Gadiformes; family Gadidae; genus Gadus; species Gadus morhua. The sequence continues at coordinate 537,698 of NC_044069.1, forward strand.
AAAAAATTGTTGCGGATCGATGGCGGGCGGATCAAGCGTTTTGTGGTGCGGTTGCGGATGAAATAATAGCCCATCCGCGCATCTCTACTACAGACCAGTAGAGACCAGTAAAGGGAGACCAGTGATGAATGCTATCATTATTAAACGGATGCTTTGTTTGTGTCCCTCCCAGTCCCTCACGGTGGGGCCCAGCCCCTCCCCCAGCCTCCCATCAAGCCCCTCCCTCCCCCCCTCCCCCACATCAAGATCCCCTCCTACCCCCAGCCCGCCCACCTCAAGGCCCACCCCCCCCCCTCCCCCTCAATCCCCCTCTCCCAGCTCCTCCTCCACGGCCCGCGCTCCGTCTCCACGGTGACCGCCACTGCCACGGCAACCCACCTCCTGGTGCCTCCGCCCCCCCCACACGGTTACCAGGCGACCCTGAAGCCGGGGGCGGGGGTCCTGAAGCCGGGGACGGGGGCCCAGACCCTGGTGGTGCAGCCCCTGCAGAAGGCCTCCCTGGGCCCCGAGAAGCCCCTCCCCATCCAGTCCAAGGGCCCGCAGGGGGTCCGGCCCCCCCTCCAGCTGCCCTCACGCACGCCGCCGCCCATCCGCCCCGCCCCGGCCCCGCCCTCCTCCCTGGCCACGCCCCCGGCGGCCCCGCCCCACATCCCGGTGCAGATCGTGGGCGCCCGGCAGAGCTCGCTGGGCAGCTCGCTGGCCCAGGCCCGGGGGGGGGGGCCGGGGGCCCGGGGGGGGGCGGGGGGGCCCCTGCTCACCGTGGTTGCGGCCATAGCCTCGCGTGAGGGCGGGGTCACGGCATGCCGAGGGGCGGGGCTTAAGGCGCTCCAGTCACCGCAGGAAGTGGCGCCGTTGGCCCGCGTCACTCACGTCCACCCCCAGGCCAATCAGAGCGGGGGGCGGGGCCAGAACGGAGTCCTGACCCCCGGCTCCTCCTCCTCCTCCCAGCCGGTGGGCGCTTCCTCTTCCTCCTCCTCTGCTCTTCCTCCTCCGTCGTCCTCCTCGCAGCTGCGTCCGTCTGCGACCCTTCCCCAGGCGCCCGGCGACCAGAGGGGAGCGTTGCCAGGGGTGACGGCCAATGGCAGTGCGGCGGGAGGTCACGGCACACAGGTACAGAGCTAGCTCGTGTTAGCTAGCCTGGGCTTTGAGTACAATGATATATTATGGTAAGTATCTATGATACAATAAGGTGCAGAGCTAAAGATGTACAGTAAGGCCTTGCTTGATCAACCTCTGGTTTAAAGCTGCACTGGGCTTCTTCTGGCCGCTAGAGGGCAGCAGAGTTCAGTCCGGTTCTAACTGCACTTGGGAACTGTTTCCAGGGGAGGCAGACGACTGGATCGTTGAAGAGGAAGTCTGAATCCAGCTCGGCCAATGGGGAGGAAGGCCCTGCCCCGGCGCGGCTCCAACCAATCAGAGATCTTCCGTCAGCGCTCTCGACCGCTGCCGTTGAAGCAGGTAAAACCATGGATCAGCGGTCGTTTCCTCCCGTGACCCTCAGCGATCATCTGTTAGTCATTACCAATAATCCAGCTGAGATCTGTGGTCACATGACGGGTCCCTTAGCCAAAACACTGCATCACTCCGATAACGACCGGAACCCTCTCCTCCTCCTCCCTCCCCCCTCTCTCTCCTCCTCCCTCCCCCCTCTCTCTCCTCCTCCCTCCCCGCTCTCTCTCCTCCTCCTCCTCCTCCTCCCCCCCCTCTCCTCCTCCTCCCTCCCCCCTCTCTCTCCTCCTCCCTCCCCGCTCTCTCTCCTCCTCCTCCTCCTCCTCCTCCCCCCCCTCTCCTCCTCCTCCCTCCCCCCTCTCTCTCCTCCTCCCTCCCCGCTCTCTCTCCTCCTCCTCCTCCTCCTCCCCCCCCTCTCTCTCCTCCTCCCTCCCCCCTCTCTGTTCTCCTCCCCCCTCTCTCTCCTCCTCCTCCCTCCCCTCCTCCCCCTCTCTGTTCTCCTCCCCCCTCTCTCCTCCCCCTCCTCCCTCCCCCTCTCTCTCCTCCTCCCTCCCCTCCTCCCCCCTCTCTGTTCTCCTCCCCCCTCTCTCTCCTCCCCCTCCTCCCTCCCCCTCTCTGTTCTCCTCCCTCCCCTCATCCCCCCTCTCTGTTCTCCTCCTCCCTCCTCCTCCCTCCCCCCTCTTTGTTCTCATCCCCCCTCTCTTTCCTCCTCCCTCCCCTCCTCCCCCCTCTTTGTTCTCCTCCTTCCCCCCTCTCCTCCTCCCTCCCCTCCTCCCCCCTCTCTGTTCTCCTCCCCCCTCTCTCTCCTCCTCCCTCCCCTCCTCCCCCCTCTCTGTTCTCCTCCCCCCTCTCTCTCCTCCTCCCTCCCCTCCTCCCCCCTCTGTTCTCCTCCCCCCCCTCTCTCTCCTCCTCCCTCCCCTCCTCCCCCCTCTCTGTTCTCCTCCCCCCTCTCTCTCCTCCTCCCTCCCCTCCTCCCCCCTCTCTCTCCTCTCCCCTCCCCTCATCCCCCCTCTCTGTTCTCCTTCCTCCCCCTTTCTCTTCCCTCTTATTGTCTCCTCTTCCTCCCCATCTCTCTCCCCCTCTCCCCTACTAGGCCCTGGTTTGAATCCCCCCGCCCCCTCCCTGCCGCTGTCCATCACCCGGGTGGGCGTCGGCCAGCTGGAGAAGGCCCCGCCCCCCCAGGCTGTGGTGAAGCCCCAGGTGCTTACTCACCTCATCGAGGGCTTCGTCATACAGGAAGGGGCTGAGCCATTCCCGGTGAGTCTCTCTGATTGGTCCACTTTATTTGTTAAGGTATTTTTTGATAGTTTGTTTTATCGTTTATAAAATAACGACAGAGATTGTTAATCTGCTGCTTCCGTCTAATTCAAGAATAAAACTTATAATGATAATAATGGACAGCTGTACTGTTGCCTCAAACGCACAAAATCAGAAAATATATTTTGGTTGTGTTTGATTGACAGGTATGTGGACCAGTGAAGGAACCAGCGGGGGAGGGATTGACCAGTGACTTTCCAGACGTCAACAGCCAATCAGACACAGTAACCACAGCAACAGGTGACGCCCTCTTTAACCCCAGTTTGATATAACAGAATCCAGAATAACCAGTTTAAACCGGAACACGTTGTACATCTCTGGAAAGTTCCTTAAATTATACTCTACTCTCAAACAGTGTTGGGAACGTTACTTAAAAGAGTAATTAGTTATAGTTACTCACTATTTGTTCCAAAAGGTAACTGAGTTAGTAATTTAATTACTCTATAATAAAAGTAACTAGTTACCAGGGAAAGTAACTATTTGCATTACTGTAAAAAAGAAAGTTGCTATCTGTCAAAGAATTGGGATTTTTCTGAGCAGTTTTCAGTCAGCCTTAATGTGTTAAATGGTTGAACTGCCCATTTAAGGCCCTGATATACTTCCAACTGAATTTTAATTTGCTTGGTTGTAAAGGCTGTGGAACAACTGCCGAATATTACACAAAATGCCAACTTTTCATCGGATGCTCCGGACTCGCCATTTCTGCTGCTTCTTTTAATCTGTTGGTGTGTGTGTGTAGTGCGTGTGTGTGTGGCGCGCGTGTCCTGGCTTGTGTGCAGAAACATTGGCTCCGATTGGCTACCATGAAACATGGCTCTGCCTTAGCCAATCATAATTGCTTATCTCGTTGTTAACCCAGCCAGTCTCCTCACTAGCAGTTTTATTCAATCAATTCATAGTAACGCACTGCATTTAACGTACAGTAACGGTAACAGCGTTGTAACGATGGAAACAGTAATTAGTTCAATTACCCCGTTACTGAAAAAATAACAGCGTTACCCAACGCCGTTATTTGACAAAACACAAACGCCTGTCTGTGTGAAGCACCGTGACGGGTCTGTGTTGGAAGGAAGCTGTAAAGTTAACGTGAAACAGCACTTAGCATGGTGTAGCATCTTTACTAGCAATCTTTGTTGTGTTTAGGGAATAGGTTAACCTAGTGGTAGTTAGTGCTTGACACTTGGTTCTATGAACATCTTTACTGTACTTACCGAGGTATATTGTTTTTCTTTCTCCTGACAAATGGACTTATTGTACGTTGCTTTGGATAAAACGCCCTGAATGTAAATGTAAATGTAAAGTTACGCTGTCTGTTTACCTCTGCCCTCTGGCGCCCCCTAGTGTTGAAGTGTGAGTACTGCGGCAGTCTGGCCCCCGCCCGGCAGTTCAGAGGAACCCGCCGCTTCTGCTCCATGTCCTGCGCCAAGAGGTCAGCCCCTACCCACACGACCTTTGACCCCCACGACCTTTGCCCCTTACAACCTCTATATTGTATTCTTTCAGTTTTTAATTGAACATCTTCAATTTGTGATCAATTTACATTTAAGAATAATATTAATAGTCCACTAATTAGCGCGCAGTAATCTGCTAAATGATGCATTTATTAATTAGCAATTGTAGAGAACTCCTCATGCAGCTAATTTCTTCACCTAGTCGCCTAGCAACCGGTTTTGATCGTCCTCAGGTACAACGTCAGCTTCCGCCTGAAACACAGCCAGGGTCACGGCCAGGGTCAAGGTCGCCATCATCACCCCCAAGGTCACCACTCGGACGGGGAAGGAGTGGTTGCTAGGAGACGGGTCCCCCACAGGACCAGCTCGGAGATCGCCAGCGCACGGATCGCTGGCCGCGCCCTACCTGCCCAGGTGAGGTCATAGGTCACAGGTCAATGTGAGGTCATAGGTTACCTGTCCAGGTGTGGACATAGGTCAATGTGAGGTCATAGGTGACCTGTCCAGGTGAGGACATGGGTCAATGGGAGGTCATAGGTTACCTGTCCAGGTGAGGACATAGGTCAATGTGGGGTCAGAGGTTACCTGTCCAGGTGGCTCTGGAGGCCCTCAGGGCTGTAGGGGTCCCCCTGGGGGCCCTCAGGGCTGTAGGGGTCTCTCAGGGCTGTAGGGGTCCCCCTGGGGGCCCTCGGGGCTGTAGGGGTCTCTCAGGGCTGTAGGGGTCCCCCTGGGGGCCCTCGGGGATGTAAGGGGGAACCAGAGCAGACCGGCTCAAACAGGAAGGAGAACCTTCGTTCTTATGTATGCAATCTGTAGGGGGGGGTTTCATGATGTCATCTTCCTCCCCCCCCCCCCAGTGCCGCTCTGAGTCTAGCCAATCAGACGACGGTTCCAGCATCGACGAGGAAGAAGATGACGAGGACGAAGATGAGGAAGATGAGCAAGATGAGCCCATGTCACTATCTCCCGCCAACTCTCCTTCCTGCACACAGGCCCCGCCCCCTCCTCCACTCCCATTGGACAGCCCTGCTAGCCCCGCCCACTGGAGTGTGGAGGAAGTGTCTCAGTTCATTTCCTCTCTGCAAGGTCGGAAACTCTTCATATCAAACATATCCATCTTTATAAAAACACCTTCATTTAGAAACAGATTAAATGTAAATAGGATTTGTATTAATTTGTACACTAATAAAATGAATGAATGTAAAAAGGATTATACTCCTAAACTACAACCACACTCCTAATTATTGCAGTCTGTGTATTGGATTATATTCATACTTCAGTCTTTGGTCTTTTTAACAGTGTAATTATCTGGTTATTGATTATAATATTGAATTGTAGACTTATGTTCTCTTCTACTCCTCCTCCTCCTCCTCCTCCTCCTCTTCCTCTCGTGCTTCCTGTCAGGCTGTGAGGAGTTGAGCTCACACTTCCTGTCCCAGGAGATTGACGGACAGGCGCTCCTGCTACTCAGAGAGGAGCACCTCATGTCCACCATGAACATCAAGCTAGGTCCCGCCCTCAAGATCTGCGCCCACATTAACACTCTCAGAGACTGATACCGGATTGGTCCAGACTCCCCGGTCCTCGGCCAATCCCATTGCGCTGCGGTCCACAGGAAGTGGGCTGCACGACGGCGCCACGTCCTGATTCACACGGCGAGTAAAACGCAGATGGCTTCCTTCTTTCTTTTAAGTAAACGTAGGATTCCTTCAAAAGAATCCCGCTCCTCCTCCTCCGGCGGTCCTACGATCTGGAGGGTTCCCCTCCGTTACGTCCCTCACTTCCTGTTGTGGAAGTCCCACAACAGGAAGTCCCCCTGCGGTCTGTTGCTCTAATCCTGGGGGGTGGGGCCGTTTGGGGGGGGGGGGCTACGGGTGGTCGTGAGGAGCGGGAGGGGCTCAGACCCGCCTGTTGCCACGGGCGATCTTGGGGGGGGGGGGGGGGGGGGGGTGTCTCCTTTGTGTTGTAATGTTTGGATCCACGTTGCTTGTCCCACTGCCTTGTTTAAGCTGTAAAGAAATCACTTTTTTATGCTATCTGTCAACTTGGTGGCCTTCTTTAGCAGCCTCTATTGTTCCAGACGAAGAAACGTCTTCTTTTGAAAACTGCTTTTCATCTCATCGCTTCTATTTTATATCTGAACTTTTTTACGAGTTATGCTTGACGTCAACATTAGTTGCCTTTTGTGAGAATCCAACCAGCGGCAGCGGCTGCGTGGGCTACAAACAGCCAGAACGAAGAAAGGGTTTGTGTCTTCCCTAGAGCTCTGTGGAATAGAACTGTGTATTTATATATTTATCCATACATTTCTAGTGTAAGCTAGCTTTGCTAGCAGTGAGCGGTTACAAATGCTGACTGTTTTTTTCCAAACGGTAATAATCAATGTTAGTTTTTACATTTAAAGTTCCTCTTGATATTTCAAGCCTCATCATGTGTATCATATCTGTGATTTAATTCAAAAGTAATTTCGGAAAATGACTAACCCCAACGTAGTTTTCCAATCTTAAGGGAAGTCCGAAAGGGTTTGAAGCACTTTGTAGCAGCTCCGGGTGATCTCCCGGTCCGATGAAACGTTTTGTCATCAACAGAAACGCCTCAATGCTCGAAACCTTTCCAAACGCCACAAAATCGTAATGTTTTCAGAAGAACACAAAGCTGGGATGAAACGAGAGAGATTTGAATCGATAATGAAGGGTTAGAAGAAATACGTAAATTATTGTCATGAAATAAACGACACTGATAACAATTCTATAACAGTTGTGGTCTTTCTTTCGGGAGTCAATGCGTTGTTCTAGAACAAGTCTTTAGTTGTGAGTTATTGGAGAATTTTTAAATCAATCTTATTTTATTTATTTCCAAAAATGCTTCAAATTGCACCATCTAGATGTAAGGCAATTAAATTGTGCAAAATTATGCAAGCGTTTATGAAATGATTTACCTTTTTTATGTTAAAAATCAACAATCCACCTCCCACACACCTATACAGAACAGCCTTCTGTTGACCACTGTCTTACACAATCCCTAAACTGTCTTACACAATCCCTAAACTGTCTTGCACAATCCCTAAACTGTCTTACACAATCCCTAAACTGTTTTACACAATCCCTAAACTGTCTTACACTATCCCTAAACTGTCTTAAGCTAACCCATAACTGAGATGGTGAGATAAGGGAAAACTGAATGGTATCGAATCAAACCCCCAGTGGTAGCAATCAGGATTACAGCAGGTTATTATATTAGAGTATAATTATCTTACAACCCTTTTGATATATAAGATACAATACATATCATTACAAAATGTTAAACAATAATAGTTCTTTGGGCTACATGTACATACATTACAAACGGTAGATGTGTGCACTTCATATATTAATCTTTTATAATCATATATAATATATATCTTTAATGTACAGCACAGCAACTGGTCCCCAAAGCCGCAAAACGTCTTTAAAATGGCCGCTGTAGTCATGGCGACGGCTCCAGACGTACGTCCAAAGGACCAACTGACGCACAGCAAAGTTTGAACCGCTCTCGTCCAATGGCAGGCCACGGGTGTACGGCGGGTCCAGCAACGTTCCGAGCTCCCGATCCAATCACATGACGGTGTAGACGTAGTCGGAGGGGCGGAGGGGCGGGGCATGCTGGACCGGGTGGAGGGGCATCTGGATCACCTCGTGCTCCATGACGTTGAGTTCCTCGGGGGCTGGGGGTCAGACGGGTAGAGGTCAGAGGTCAGCCCAGGGCGGGGCGCCACTCGCCCATGTCATGATCAGAGTTCACCTGGACTCCCCCCTTAAGCCCCCAGTTCACCTGGACTCCCCCCTTAAGCCCCCAGTTCACCTGGACTCCCCCCTTAAGCCCCCAGTTCACCTGGACTCCCCCCTTAAGCCCCCAGTTCACCTGGACTCCCCCCTTAAGCCCCCAGTTCACCTGGACTCCCCCCTTAAGCCCCCAGTTCACCTGGACTCCCCCCTTAAGCCCCCAGTTCACCTGGACTCCCCCCTTAAGCCCCCAGTTCACCTGGACTCCCCCCTTAAGCCCCCAGTTCACCTGGACTCCCCCCTTAAGCCCCCAGTTCACCTGGACTCCCCCCTTAAGCCCCCAGTTCACCTGGACTCCCCCCTTAAGCCCCCAGTTCACCTGGACTCCCCCCTTAAGCCCCCAGTTCACCTGGACTCCCCCCTTAAGCCCCCAGTTCACCTGGACTCCCCCCTTAAGCCCCCAGTTCACCTGGACTCCCCCCTTAAGCCCCCAGTTCACCTGGACTCCCCCCTTAAGCCCCCAGTTCACCTGGACTCCCCCCTTAAGCCCCCAGGTCCCTCTTACACACTTATAGTACGTTGTACCTCCTGGCGCTTAAAAGTGCCTAGTCCTTAGCATGGTGTAGCATCTTAACCTAGCTATCTGGGTTGTATACGGGGAATGGGTTATCCTAGCTATCTGTATACAGGGAATGGGTTAACCTAGCTATCTGTATACAGGGAATGGGTTAACCTAGCTCTCTGTGTTGTGTACGGGGAATGGGTTAACCTAGGTATCTGTGTTGTGTACGGGGAATGGGTTAACCTAGGTATCTGTGTTGTATAGGGGGAATGGGTTAACCTAGCTATCTGTGTTGTATACTGGGATGGGTTAACCTAACTATCTTTGTTGTATACAGGGAATGGGTTAACCTAGCTATCTGTGTTGTATAGGGGGAATGGGTTAACCTAGGTATCTGTGTTGTGTACGGGGAATGGCTTAACCTAGTTATCTGTGTTGTATACGGGGAATGGGTTAACCTAGTTATCTGTGTTGTATAGGGGGAATGGGTTAACCTAGGTATCTGTGTTGTGTACGGGGAATGGGTTAACCTAACTATCTTTGTTGTATACAGGGAATGGGTTAACCTAGCTATCTGTGTTGTATAGGGGAATGGGTTAACCTAGCTATCTGTGTTGTATAGGGGGAATGGGTTAACCGAGGTATGTGTTGTGTACGGGGAATGGGTTAACCTAGCTCTCTGTGTTGTGTACGGGGAATGGGTTAACCTAGCTCTCTGTGTTGTATACGGGGAATGGGTTAACCTAGCTATCTGTGTTGTATACGGGGAATGGGTTAACCTAGCTATCTGTGTTGTATAGGGGGAATGGGTTAACCTAGGTATCTGTGTTGTGTACGGGGAATGGGTTAACCTAGCTCTCTGTGTTGTATACGGGGAACCTAGCTAAGACGATGTCTATGCGACACTCAATCGTCTTCCTCATTCATTTTCTGTCGCTCTACACATGTCATCCGGTATAATTGATACGATTGGCTATGAGCCACGTACAGACTCATATGATAGACATTCGTAGCGCCCAAATAAACGGCTCCGGCCAATCGTAAACCACGCCTCAAATACGAGAAAATGAATGTGTGGTTCCCCAGACCTCTTCTCGATGTTGATTGAGGAGAGGTCTGGCGTTAGCCAGGCTAATGTATCCTCACTGCACCCACAGCGTTATCTGGTTGTTTCTCTTCCTCTGACTCATTATGAGCGTCTCTGGTTAAAGCGTCTGCTCTCCGCCCTGAAGGTAAGCGTCTCGTCCTCCAGCGTCCCACTAGAGACCCCGAGGCCAGCGGCGGCGTTCGTAGCGTCGCGCCGCGAGACCACGGGTTCGGCACGGGGGTCTTTTGACGAGCGCGTCGCCCCCGCGGTAACAACCAATCAGCGGTGGGCACTCACCGTCAATGCCCTGCAAGTCCCGCCCCCGGTCCGGCCTCCGCGACCTCCGGAGCGACGGCTGCGGGGGGCCCCGTCGGGCGGGGGCGGGGCCCCGGTGGGATGGGCAGCCCCGCAGCAGGCAGACGGCCAGCAGGGTGGCGGCGGAGGCCAATAGGAGCAGGACAGGCACGATGATCACTTCCTGTTCGTAGACCCGGACCACTGAGGGATGGGGGGGGTGACAGGAAGTGAGGGGTTCATTATTAAGAGAGGCAGGCCATGATTGGCCGATGATTGTGATGGAAAGAGAGGACTCTTCTAGGAGGGTGACTTGAGGAGGAGGAACCCCAGGAGAACACAGACCCTTCCATCACCAGGGGCCCAGACCCAGGGCCTTCTGTCACCAGGGGCCCAGACCCAGGGGCCTTCTGTCACCAGGGGCCCAGACCCAGGGGCCTTCTGTCACCAGGGGCCCAGACCCAGGGCCTTCTGTCACCAGGGGCCCAGACCCAGGGGCCTTCTGTCACCAGGGGCCCAGACCCAGGGCCTTCTGTCACCAGGGGCCCAGACCCAGGGGCCTTCTGTCACCAGGGGCCCAGACCCAGGGGCCTTCTGTCACCAGGGGCCCAGACCCAGGGCCTTCTGTCACCAGGGGCCCAGACCCAGGGGCCTTCTGTCACCAGGGGCCCAGACCCAGGGGCCTTCTGTCACCAGGGGCCCAGACCCAGGGGCCTTCTGTCACCAGGGGCCCAGACCCAGGGCCTTCTGTCACCAGGGGCCCAGACCCAGGGCCTTCTGTCACCAGGGACCCAGACCCAGGGGCCTTCTGTCACCAGGGGCCCAGACCCAGGGGCCTTCTGTCACCAGGGGCCCAGACCCAGGGCCTTCTGTCACCAGGGGCACCAGACCCAGGGCCTTCTGTCACCAGGGACCCAGACCCAGGGGCCTTCTGTCACCAGGGGCCCAGACCCAGGGGCCTTCTGTCAACAGGGGCCCAGACCCAGGGGCCTTCTGTCACCAGGGGCCCCAGACCCAGGGGCCTTCTGTCACCAGGGGCCTTCTGTCACCAGGGGCCCCTGACCCTTCCATCACCAGGGGCCCCAGACCCAGACCCTTCTGTCACCAGGGGCCCCAGACCCAGACCCTTCTGTCACCAGGGGCCCAGACCCAGGGCCTTCTGTCACCAGGGGCCTTCTGTCACCAGGGGCCCTCCCCCTCCTCCTCGAGGGCGCGGCGGGGGTCAGACGGCGTGGAGCCGTGACGACACAGATAAGATAAGATGAGGAGACGGAGAGCGGTAAGGGCTCCGGAAGGAGGTCCAGTGTGTGCACGGCAGCGATGGTCATCCAGAGGAGGAGGTCGCCTCCCCGACCCTCAGAGCGCGGATGGGTCTGCTCTCAGAACTTGTTCCCATGGAGACGCCCATTAGGTGTTCAGGAGATCTGTCCCTCCGGCCCAGTGGTGTCCACCAATCAGAGGAGGAGGAGGAGAGAGGAGGAGGAGGAGGGGGAGGAGAGAGGAGGAGGTGGAGGGGTGGGAGGAGGAGGAGGAGGAGGAGGGAGGAGCGAGAGGAGGAGGGAGGAGGAGGGGGGGGAGGAGGAGGAGGAGAGGAGGGCGAGGAGGGGGGGAGGTGGAGGGAGGAGGAGGAGGAGGAGGGGGGGGGGGAGGAGGAGGAGGAGAGGAGGAGGGGTGGGAGGAGGAGGGGGAGGAGCGGGAGGAGGAGGAGGGAGGAGGTGGAGGAGGAGGAGGAGGAGGGGTGGGAGGAGGAAGAGGAGGAGGGGTGGGAGGAAGAGGAGGAGGGGTGGGAGGAGGAGGGGGAGGAGCGGGAGGAGGAGGAGGGAGGAGGTGGAGGAGGAGGAGGAGGGGGGGTGGGAGGAGGAGGGAGGAGGAGGAGGAAGAGGTTGATAGACAACGAGGAGAGAGGAGGAGGGTAGATAAGGAGAGATGAGGAGGAGAAGGAGGATAGACGAGGAGGAGGAGGAGGAGGAGGAAGATCACATCGGACTCACCACATAAGTTGTCTCCTGACGCACATCTGTCGTCTGTGGAGTTAGAAGTCATCCTGTCGGGGAGGGAGGGAGGGGGCACTCGGGTCAACAGGGTGCATCAGACACTGATCTTTGACCTTGTCAGCCTGCCACTGAACCAGAGGTAGGTCTCCCGCTGTACCCGCTGAACGTACCGCCAGCACGCGACCGCATTCCACCTTCAAGCTATACTTATAGGGTTAGGCACACCTTGACACACCTTCACACGGCCGTATGCAAATCCGCAAACAGATACTCAAGGAGTTCTATTTAGAGATCATTCAGCAGCAGCCTCTGACCTACTGGTGGGTAAACACACTCCCAGACGCTCTCTACAAGGAAACAATGGAGTTATTTAACCGGTGGGACGACATGACCAAGCAGAAAAATAAACTATTGGTTATTTAGTTTTGTATTGGTCTCAGTACTATTATTATCAGTGACCCC
>NC_044069.1:555074-610074 GCF_902167405.1 Gadus morhua
GTTGACTGAGTGGTTAGTAGTAGTTGACTGAGTGGTTAGTAGTAGTAGTTGACTGAGTGGTTAGTAGTAGTAGTAGTTGACTGAGTGGTTAGTAGTAGTAGTAGTTGACTGAGTGGTTAGTAGTAGTAGTTGACTGAGTGGTTAGTAGTACTAGTTGACTGAGTGGTTAGTAGTAGTAGTTGACTGAGTGGTTAGTAGTAGTAGTTGACTGAGTGGTTAGTAGTAGTTGTTGACTGAGTGGTTAGTAGTAGTAGTTGACTGAGTGGTCAGTAGTAGTAGTTGACTGAGTGGTTAGTAGTAGTAGTTCACTGAGTGGTTAGTAGTAGTTGACTGAGTGGTTAGTAGTAGTTGACTGAGTGGTTAGTAGTAGTTGAATCTCCAGGTTTGTCTTATAGGACCTTCTTTTTAAATGCTAAATGCGTCCTCAGGTCCTCTGATAAGTCAGGCAGTAGGACGTCCGTCAGTCCATCTCTCCCTGGGGGGGGTTAGGGTTAGGGTGTCCGGACAGGTCAAAGGTCATTCAGTAGGGGCTCACCTGGCCAGGTGTCGGGGTCGGGTCAGCTAGGTAGCCTCCTCTGCTAGCGTCAGCGGCGCGGTTCTGCTGTCCATCGGGAGTCACATGTGCTGAGATTGCGGGCGGCTGAAGGCTATGCGCATAGCTTCATGTTGCCACGGTAACGCTCCCTGCTTGGGAACCAGTCTGTCCTCCTCCGTGCAAATCGGCTCAATGTCTTCCTCTCTGTCCTGCTCTCTCTCTAGCTCGCTCTTACCACACCCTCCTCTCTCATTGGCCGAGGGAGGGAGGGAGGGAGGGAGAGAGAGAGAGAGAGAGAGACATGTGCTGTAACAGAATGGTTTACCTCAGCAACCTTTTCAACATCCAGTGCCACTTTGACATTTTCTCGTTAATGAGTGTGCCTTAAGCAACAATATATTGAATACTAAGCTGAATTATGAAGACCTGGAATTGTTTTATTTCCATATAGTCGACAATCATGCATCAACATTTTAAATGTTTTTTTTGTTGTTATACAAATGGCTTACCAATTATAATCACATATGTCCCATCCTAAAACACCACTTTCAGAAACTCATTCAAAAACATATTTGCGCTGTGAGAAATGTAAAAAACGAGAATGAGAATGTTGGAACCATCCACATCAATATCTTTAAGACATGTACAGCTTTTTAAAACCATGTGAAGGCGATGCATACAGGCCACATGCAACAATATTTTGAATATTTTCTTCTCTATTACTCACAAAATAGGTTTAAAAACTATCAATTTATCCCATTTCAGAACACTGCTTTCAGTAACTCATTTAAACATATTTGCACTGGGAGGAAATGCCCAAAACAGAATAAAGTGCAAAAGAATCAGTAGTCATGATTATGCTGCCGCATTGTGCAGTGATTTTTTTCCATAATAATAATAGTGTGGGGGCTTAGGGTACACCCCACCATTACATATGGTAATTAGGGCTGGCCCTGAATTATTTGAATAGATGAATACTCGTTCGGAAAATTAGTTTTCGAAGCTTAAATCAGTATTCAGAGCTTCGTTGTTTTTTTTCACGTACGTGACGTTACCAGAGCGAGGGAGGCAAACTATAAGCGTCAGCGACACCAAGCAGAGAAGAGAGAGAGGTGGAGGAAGAATAGATATCTTGCTCCCCTTTACTTTATAACACAACATTAGCGGGATCTCTGGAGGAAAAGTAATACTTAGCGAAATGTTAACCTTTGAGTAGTTGTTTGTTTACGTTTGCTGTACAGCGCAGCGCCAATCAACTGTGACTGGCTTGCTGCAGAGCGTGAGCGTCTTGGGAATATCCGGTCAATATAATGGATATAATATGGACACATAAGACAATCAATATTCAGTATTTGTTATGGATTTATTGTACAAATTTCCTGAAAAGATGCAAGTTCCAGGATGAATTGAAAAGCTACCGTAAGGGCTGAGACTGCAGAGAACAGCTGATTTGGAACGGAACAACAGCTGTTTGCTTCCACGGGGAAAAACTAAGGAACTTCAACCTACTTAGGCCTACTAATCAACGTTCAAAAGCCATAAAATCTTCAACAAAATATGCAGATACTGTCAAAATCGGTTCCAGCGAGTATATAGGGATTATTAATGTTGTTTTTGATGGTGTTTTTTTCTGGAACGAGTATCCGAATATTCGCTCGGAAAAAAGTATTCGATTAAACATTAAAACACCTGCGTCTTGTACTCCGGTGCGCCTTATAGTGCGGAAAAAATGGTACATCTGTAGCTACAATTCAAACCGCTGGAGGCTGCTAATGAGAGAACCTAAATACGGCAGGTTTAACCAACACCTAAACCAACCATCACTGACCTGAACCTAAACTAACCATCTCTTAACACAACACCTGACCCCCCATCGCTAACCCAGCTGCTAGCCATCCCCTCTGAACAGTGGGTCGACTGCCTGTCCCACGGCTGATGTTCTCAGCAGTACACCGTAGCCGCGCCAGGCGTGACCGCTGAGCGTGTGTGTGGGCCGCGGCCCACCTGGGGAGATACGGGTTATCGGACCAGACTGAGCTTATCCTCGCGGCGGGCCGTGTTGACTCTGCTGGGCGGACCGACCGCACCCCGTGCTATCTCACAGGCGGGGCGCGTGGGGCCGGGCGTGTGGCTGCACATCGGGGGGTGCTTCTGGAGATTAGTGTGTATGGGCGTGTTTATAAATGCCTGTGTGTGTGTGTGCTTCTATGTGTGCGTGTATTGTGTGTGTTGTTGGAGATTGGTGTGTATTTTGTTGTGTGAGTTATTCAGGGTTAGAGAGTGGTGGTGAACAGTATATTCAGGGTTAGAGAGTGTGGTGGTGAACAGTATATTCAGGGTTAGAGAGTGTGGTGGTGGACAGTATATTCAGGGTTAGAGAGTGTGGTGGTGAACAGTATATTCAGGGTTAGAGAGTGGTGGTGAACAGTATATTCAGGGTTAGAGTGTGGTGGTGAACAGTATATTCAGGGTTAGAGAGTGTGGTGGTGAACAGTATATTCAGGGTTAGAGTGTGGTGGTGAACAGTATATTCAGGGTTAGAGAGTGGTGGTGAACAGTATATTCAGGGTTAGAGAGTGTGATGGTGAACAGTATATTCAGGGTTAGAGAGTGGTGGTGAACAGTATATTCAAGGTTAGAGAGTGGTGGTGAACAGTATATTCAGGGTTAGAGAGTGGTGGTGAACAGTATATTCAGGGTTAGAGAGTGTGGTGGTGAACAGTATATTCAGGGTTAGAGTGTGGTGGTGAACAGTATATTCAGGGTTAGAGAGTGTGGTGGTGAACAGTATATTCTGGGTTAGAGAGTGTGGTGGTGAACAGTATATTCAGGGTTAGAGTGTGTGGTGGTGAACAGTATATTCAGGGTTAGAGAGTGTGGTGGTGAACAGTATATTCAGGGTTAGAGAGTGTGGTGGTGAACAGTATATTCAGGGTTAGAGAGTGTGGTGGTGAACAGTATATTCAGGGTTAGAGTGCGGTGGTGGTGAACAGTATATTCAGGGTTAGAGAGTGGTGGTGAACAGTATATTCAGGGTTAGAGTGTGGTGGTGAACAGTATATTCAGGGTTAGAGTGTGGTGGTGAACAGTATATTCAGGGTTAGAGTGTGGTGGTGAACAGTATATTCAGGGTTAGAGAGTGTGGTGGTGAACAGTATATTCAGGGTTAGAGAGTGTGGTGGTGAACAGTATATTCAGGGTTAGAGTGTGGTGGTGAACAGTATATTCAGGGTTAGAGTGTGGTGGTGAACAGTATATTCAGGGTTAGAGAGTGTGGTGGTGAACAGTATATTCAGGGTTAGAGAGTGTGGTGGTGAACAGTTTATTCAGGGTTAGAGAGTGTGGTGGTGAACAGTATATTCAGGGTTAGAGAGTGGTGGTGAACAGTATATTCAGGGTTAGAGTGTGGTGGTGAACAGTATATTCAGGGTTAGAGTGTGGTGGTGAACAGTATATTCAGGGTTAGCGAGTGTGGTGGTGAACAGTATATTCAGGGTTAGAGAGTGTGGTGGTGAACAGTATATTCAGGGTTAGAGAGTGTGGTGGTGGTGAACAGTATATTCAGGGTTAGAGTGTGGTGGTGAACAGTATATTCAGGGTTAGAGTGTGGTGGTGAACAGTATATTCAGGGTTAGAGAGTGGTGGTGAACAGTATATTCAGGGTTAGAGAGTGGTGGTGAACAGTATATTCAGGGTTAGAGAGTGGTGGTGAACAGTATATTCAGGGTTAGAGAGTGGTGGTGAACAGTATATTCAGGGTTAGAGTGCGGTGGTGGTGAACAGTATATTCAGGGTTAGAGAGTGTGGTGAACAGTATATTCAGGGTTAGAGTGTGGTGGTGAACAGTATATTCAGGGTTAGAGTGTGGTGGTGAACAGTATATTCAGGGTTAGAGTGTGGTGGTGAACAGTATATTCAGGGTTAGAGAGTGGTGGTGAACAGTATATTCAGGGTTAGAGAGTGGTGGTGAACAGTATATTCAGGGTTAGAGAGTGGTGGTGAACAGTATATTCAGGGTTAGAGAGTGTGGTGAACAGTATATTCAGGGTTAGAGTGCGGTGGTGGTGAACAGTATATTCAGGGTTAGAGTGTGGTGGTGAACAGTATATTCAGGGTTAGAGTGTGGTGGTGAACAGTATATTCAGGGTTAGAGAGTGTGGTGGTGAACAGTATATTCAGGGTTAGAGAGTGTGGTGAACAGTATATTCAGGGTTAGAGTGTGGTGGTGAACAGTATATTCAGGGTTAGAGAGTGGTGGTGAACAGTATATTCAGGGTTAGAGTGTGGTGGTGAACAGTATATTCAGGGTTAGAGAGTGTGGTGGTGAACAGTATATTCAGGGTTAGAGTGCGGTGGTGGTGAACAGTATATTCAGGGTTAGAGAGTGTGGTGGTGAACAGTATATTCAGGGTTAGAGTGTGGTGGTGAACAGTATATTCAGGGTTAGAGTGCGGTGGTGAACAGTATATTCAGGGTTAGAGAGTGTGGTGGTGGTGAACAGTATATTCAGGGTTAGAGTGTGGTGGTGAACAGTATATTCAGGGTTAGAGTGTGGTGGTGAACAGTATATTCAGGGTTAGAGTGTGGTGGTGAACAGTATGTTCAGGGTTAGAGAGTGTGGTGGTGAACAGTATATTCAGGGTTAGAGAGTGGTGGTGAACAGTATATTCAGGGTTAGAGTGTGGTGGTGAACAGTATATTCAGGGTTAGGGTGCGGTGGTGGTGAACAGTATATTCAGGGTTAGAGTGTGGTGGTGAACAGTATATTCAGGGTTAGAGAGTGTGGTGGTGAACAGTATATTCAGGGTTAGAGTGTGGTGGTGGTGAACAGTATATTCAGGGTTAGAGTGTGGTGGTGAACAGTATATTCAGGGTTAGAGTGCGGTGGTGGTGAACAGTATATTCAGGGTTAGAGTGCGGTGGTGGTGAACAGTATATTCAGGGTTAGAGAGTGTGGTGGTGAACAGTATATTCAGGGTTAGAGAGTGTGGTGGTGAACAGTATATTCAGGGTTAGAGTGTGGTGGTGAACAGTATATTCAGGGTTAGAGTGCGGTGGTGGTGAACAGTATATTCAGGGTTAGAGTGCGGTGGTGAACAGTATATTCAGGGTTAGAGAGTGTGGTGGTGAACAGTATATTCAGGGTTAGAGTGTGGTGGTGAACAGTATATTCAGGGTTAGAGAGTGTGGTGGTGAACAGTATATTCAGGGTTAGAGAGTGTGGTGGTGAACAGTTTATTCAGGGTTAGAGAGTGTGGTGGTGAACAGTATATTCAGGGTTAGAGAGTGGTGGTGAACAGTATATTCAGGGTTAGAGTGTGGTGGTGAACAGTATATTCAGGGTTAGAGTGTGGTGGTGAACAGTATATTCAGGGTTAGCGAGTGTGGTGGTGAACAGTATATTCAGGGTTAGAGAGTGTGGTGGTGAACAGTATATTCAGGGTTAGAGAGTGTGGTGGTGGTGAACAGTATATTCAGGGTTAGAGTGTGGTGGTGAACAGTATATTCAGGGTTAGAGTGTGGTGGTGAACAGTATATTCAGGGTTAGAGAGTGGTGGTGAACAGTATATTCAGGGTTAGAGAGTGGTGGTGAACAGTATATTCAGGGTTAGAGAGTGGTGGTGAACAGTATATTCAGGGTTAGAGAGTGGTGGTGAACAGTATATTCAGGGTTAGAGTGCGGTGGTGGTGAACAGTATATTCAGGGTTAGAGAGTGTGGTGAACAGTATATTCAGGGTTAGAGTGTGGTGGTGAACAGTATATTCAGGGTTAGAGTGTGGTGGTGAACAGTATATTCAGGGTTAGAGTGTGGTGGTGAACAGTATATTCAGGGTTAGAGAGTGGTGGTGAACAGTATATTCAGGGTTAGAGAGTGGTGGTGAACAGTATATTCAGGGTTAGAGAGTGGTGGTGAACAGTATATTCAGGGTTAGAGAGTGTGGTGAACAGTATATTCAGGGTTAGAGTGCGGTGGTGGTGAACAGTATATTCAGGGTTAGAGTGTGGTGGTGAACAGTATATTCAGGGTTAGAGTGTGGTGGTGAACAGTATATTCAGGGTTAGAGAGTGTGGTGGTGAACAGTATATTCAGGGTTAGAGAGTGTGGTGAACAGTATATTCAGGGTTAGAGTGTGGTGGTGAACAGTATATTCAGGGTTAGAGAGTGGTGGTGAACAGTATATTCAGGGTTAGAGTGTGGTGGTGAACAGTATATTCAGGGTTAGAGAGTGTGGTGGTGAACAGTATATTCAGGGTTAGAGTGCGGTGGTGGTGAACAGTATATTCAGGGTTAGAGAGTGTGGTGGTGAACAGTATATTCAGGGTTAGAGTGTGGTGGTGAACAGTATATTCAGGGTTAGAGTGCGGTGGTGAACAGTATATTCAGGGTTAGAGAGTGTGGTGGTGGTGAACAGTATATTCAGGGTTAGAGTGTGGTGGTGAACAGTATATTCAGGGTTAGAGTGTGGTGGTGAACAGTATATTCAGGGTTAGAGTGTGGTGGTGAACAGTATGTTCAGGGTTAGAGAGTGTGGTGGTGAACAGTATATTCAGGGTTAGAGAGTGGTGGTGAACAGTATATTCAGGGTTAGAGTGTGGTGGTGAACAGTATATTCAGGGTTAGGGTGCGGTGGTGGTGAACAGTATATTCAGGGTTAGAGTGTGGTGGTGAACAGTATATTCAGGGTTAGAGAGTGTGGTGGTGAACAGTATATTCAGGGTTAGAGTGTGGTGGTGGTGAACAGTATATTCAGGGTTAGAGTGTGGTGGTGAACAGTATATTCAGGGTTAGAGTGCGGTGGTGGTGAACAGTATATTCAGGGTTAGAGTGCGGTGGTGGTGAACAGTATATTCAGGGTTAGAGAGTGTGGTGGTGAACAGTATATTCAGGGTTAGAGAGTGTGGTGGTGAACAGTATATTCAGGGTTAGAGTGTGGTGGTGAACAGTATATTCAGGGTTAGAGTGCGGTGGTGGTGAACAGTATATTCAGGGTTAGAGTGCGGTGGTGAACAGTATATTCAGGGTTAGAGAGTGTGGTGGTGAACAGTATATTCAGGGTTAGAGTGTGGTTGTGAACAGTATATTCAGGGTTAGAGTGTGGTGGTGAACAGTATATTCAGGGTTAGAGTGCGGTGGTGGTGAACAGTATATTCAGGGTTAGAGTGTGGTGGTGAACAGTATATTCAGGGTTAGAGTGTGGTGGTAAACAGTATATTCAGGGTTAGAGAGTGGTGGCGAACAGTATATTCAGGGTTAGAGTGTGGTGGTGAACAGTATATTCAGGGTTAGAGAGTGGTGGTGAACAGTATATTCAGGGTTAGAGTGTGGTGGTGGTGAACAGTATATTCAGGGTTAGAGAGTGTGGTGGTGAACAGTATATTCAGGGTTAGAGAGTGGTGGTGAACAGTATATTCAGGGTTAGAGAGTGGTGGTGAACAGTATATTCAGGGTTAGAGTGTGGTGGTGAACAGTATATTCAGGGTTAGAGAGTGGTGGTGAACAGTATATTCAGGGTTAGAGTGTGGTGGTGAACAGTATATTCAGGGTTAGAGAGTGTGGTGGTGAACAGTATATTCAGGGTTAGAGAGTGGTGGTGAACAGTATATTCAGGGTTAGAGTGCGGTGGTGAACAGTATATTCAGGGTTAGAGAGTGTGGTGGTGAACAGTATATTCAGGGTTAGAGTGTGGTGGTGAACAGTATATTCAGGGTTAGAGTGTGGTGGTGAACAGTATATTCAGGGTTAGAGAGTGGTGGTGAACAGTATATTCAGGGTTAGAGTGTGGTGGTGAACAGTATATTCAGGGTTAGAGAGTGGTGGTGAACAGTATATTCAGGGTTAGAGTGTGGTGGTGAACAGTATATTCAGGGTTAGAGTGTGGTGGTGAACACTATATTCAGGGTTAGAGTGCGGTGGTGGTGAACAGTATATTCAGGGTTAGAGAGTGTGGTGGTGAACAGTATATTCAGGGTTAGAGAGTGGTGGTGAACAGTATATTCAGGGTTAGAGTGTGGTGGTGAACAGTATATTCAGGGTTAGAGAGTGTGGTGGTGAACAGTATATTCAGGGTTAGAGTGCGGTGGTGAACAGTATATTCAGGGTTAGAGAGTGGTGGTGAACAGTATATTCAGGGTTAGAGAGTGTGGTGGTGGTGAACAGTATATTCAGGGTTAGAGAGTGGTGGTGAACAGTATATTCAGGGTTAGAGAGTGGTGGTGAACAGTATATTCATGGTTAGAGAGTGGTGGTGAACAGTATATTCAGGGTTAGAGAGTGTGGTGGTGAACAGTATATTCAGGGTTAGAGAGTGGTGGTGAACAGTATATTCAGGGTTAGAGTGTGGTGGTGAACAGTATATTCAGGGCTAGAGAGTGTGGTGGTGAACAGTATATTCAGGGTTAGAGAGTGTGGTGGTGAACAGTATATTCAGGGTTAGAGAGTGTGGTGGTGAACAGTATATTCAGGGTTAGAGAGTGTGGTGGTGAACAGTATATTCAGGGTTAGAGAGTGGTGGTGAACAGTATATTCAGGGTTAGAGTGTGGTGGTGAACAGTATATTCAGGGTTAGAGAGTGTGGTGGTGAACAGTATATTCAGGGTTAGAGTGTGGTGGTGAACAGTATATTCAGGGTTAGAGAGTGTGGTGGTGAACAGTATATTCAGGGTTAGAGAGTGGTGGTGAACAGTATATTCAGGGTTAGAGTGTGGTGGTGAACAGTATATATTCAGGGTTAGAGAGTGTGGTGGTGAACAGTATATTCAGGGTTAGAGTGCGGTGGTGGTGAACAGTATATTCAGGGTTAGAGAGTGTGGTGGTGAACAGTATATTCAGGGTTAGAGAGTGTGGTGGTGAACAGTATATTCAGGGTTAGAGTGTGGTGGTGAACAGTATATTCAGGGTTAGAGAGTGGTGGTGAACAGTATATTCAGGGTTAGAGAGTGTGGTGGTGAACAGTATATTCAGGGTTAGAGAGTGTGGTGGTGAACAGTATATTCAGGGTTAGAGAGTGGTGGTGAACAGTATATTCAGGGTTAGAGAGTGTGGTGGTGAACAGTATATTCAGGGTTAGAGAGTGGTGGTGAACAGTATATTCAGGGTTAGAGAGTGTGGTGGTGAACAGTATATTCAGGGTTAGAGAGTGGTGGTGAACAGTATATTCAGGGTTAGAGAGTGGTGGTGAACAGTATATTCAGGGTTAGAGAGTGTGGTGGTGAACAGTATATTCAGGGTTAGAGAGTGTGGTGGTGAACAGTATATTCAGGGTTAGAGAGTGGTGGTGAACAGTATATTCAGGGTTAGAGAGTGGTGGTGAACAGTATATTCAGGGTTAGAGAGTGTGGTGGTGAACAGTATATTCAGGGTTAGAGTGTGGTGGTGAACAGTATATTCAGGGTTAGAGAGTGTGGTGGTGAACAGTATATTCTGGGTTAGAGAGTGTGGTGGTGAACAGTATATTCAGGGTTAGAGTGTGTGGTGGTGAACAGTATATTCAGGGTTAGAGAGTGTGGTGGTGAACAGTATATTCAGGGTTAGAGAGTGTGGTGGTGAACAGTATATTCAGGGTTAGAGAGTGTGGTGGTGAACAGTATATTCAGGGTTAGAGTGCGGTGGTGGTGAACAGTATATTCAGGGTTAGAGAGTGGTGGTGAACAGTATATTCAGGGTTAGAGTGTGGTGGTGAACAGTATATTCAGGGTTAGAGTGTGGTGGTGAACAGTATATTCAGGGTTAGAGTGTGGTGGTGAACAGTATATTCAGGGTTAGAGAGTGTGGTGGTGAACAGTATATTCAGGGTTAGAGAGTGTGGTGGTGAACAGTATATTCAGGGTTAGAGTGTGGTGGTGAACAGTATATTCAGGGTTAGAGTGTGGTGGTGAACAGTATATTCAGGGTTAGAGAGTGTGGTGGTGAACAGTATATTCAGGGTTAGAGAGTGTGGTGGTGAACAGTTTATTCAGGGTTAGAGAGTGTGGTGGTGAACAGTATATTCAGGGTTAGAGAGTGGTGGTGAACAGTATATTCAGGGTTAGAGTGTGGTGGTGAACAGTATATTCAGGGTTAGAGTGTGGTGGTGAACAGTATATTCAGGGTTAGCGAGTGTGGTGGTGAACAGTATATTCAGGGTTAGAGAGTGTGGTGGTGAACAGTATATTCAGGGTTAGAGAGTGTGGTGGTGGTGAACAGTATATTCAGGGTTAGAGTGTGGTGGTGAACAGTATATTCAGGGTTAGAGTGTGGTGGTGAACAGTATATTCAGGGTTAGAGAGTGGTGGTGAACAGTATATTCAGGGTTAGAGAGTGGTGGTGAACAGTATATTCAGGGTTAGAGAGTGGTGGTGAACAGTATATTCAGGGTTAGAGAGTGGTGGTGAACAGTATATTCAGGGTTAGAGTGCGGTGGTGGTGAACAGTATATTCAGGGTTAGAGAGTGTGGTGAACAGTATATTCAGGGTTAGAGTGTGGTGGTGAACAGTATATTCAGGGTTAGAGTGTGGTGGTGAACAGTATATTCAGGGTTAGAGTGTGGTGGTGAACAGTATATTCAGGGTTAGAGAGTGGTGGTGAACAGTATATTCAGGGTTAGAGAGTGGTGGTGAACAGTATATTCAGGGTTAGAGAGTGGTGGTGAACAGTATATTCAGGGTTAGAGAGTGTGGTGAACAGTATATTCAGGGTTAGAGTGCGGTGGTGGTGAACAGTATATTCAGGGTTAGAGTGTGGTGGTGAACAGTATATTCAGGGTTAGAGTGTGGTGGTGAACAGTATATTCAGGGTTAGAGAGTGTGGTGGTGAACAGTATATTCAGGGTTAGAGAGTGTGGTGAACAGTATATTCAGGGTTAGAGTGTGGTGGTGAACAGTATATTCAGGGTTAGAGAGTGGTGGTGAACAGTATATTCAGGGTTAGAGTGTGGTGGTGAACAGTATATTCAGGGTTAGAGAGTGTGGTGGTGAACAGTATATTCAGGGTTAGAGTGCGGTGGTGGTGAACAGTATATTCAGGGTTAGAGAGTGTGGTGGTGAACAGTATATTCAGGGTTAGAGTGTGGTGGTGAACAGTATATTCAGGGTTAGAGTGCGGTGGTGAACAGTATATTCAGGGTTAGAGAGTGTGGTGGTGGTGAACAGTATATTCAGGGTTAGAGTGTGGTGGTGAACAGTATATTCAGGGTTAGAGTGTGGTGGTGAACAGTATATTCAGGGTTAGAGTGTGGTGGTGAACAGTATGTTCAGGGTTAGAGAGTGTGGTGGTGAACAGTATATTCAGGGTTAGAGAGTGGTGGTGAACAGTATATTCAGGGTTAGAGTGTGGTGGTGAACAGTATATTCAGGGTTAGGGTGCGGTGGTGGTGAACAGTATATTCAGGGTTAGAGTGTGGTGGTGAACAGTATATTCAGGGTTAGAGAGTGTGGTGGTGAACAGTATATTCAGGGTTAGAGTGTGGTGGTGGTGAACAGTATATTCAGGGTTAGAGTGTGGTGGTGAACAGTATATTCAGGGTTAGAGTGCGGTGGTGGTGAACAGTATATTCAGGGTTAGAGTGCGGTGGTGGTGAACAGTATATTCAGGGTTAGAGAGTGTGGTGGTGAACAGTATATTCAGGGTTAGAGAGTGTGGTGGTGAACAGTATATTCAGGGTTAGAGTGTGGTGGTGAACAGTATATTCAGGGTTAGAGTGCGGTGGTGGTGAACAGTATATTCAGGGTTAGAGTGCGGTGGTGAACAGTATATTCAGGGTTAGAGAGTGTGGTGGTGAACAGTATATTCAGGGTTAGAGTGTGGTTGTGAACAGTATATTCAGGGTTAGAGTGTGGTGGTGAACAGTATATTCAGGGTTAGAGTGCGGTGGTGGTGAACAGTATATTCAGGGTTAGAGTGTGGTGGTGAACAGTATATTCAGGGTTAGAGTGTGGTGGTGAACAGTATATTCAGGGTTAGAGAGTGGTGGCGAACAGTATATTCAGGGTTAGAGTGTGGTGGTGAACAGTATATTCAGGGTTAGAGAGTGGTGGTGAACAGTATATTCAGGGTTAGAGTGTGGTGGTGGTGAACAGTATATTCAGGGTTAGAGAGTGTGGTGGTGAACAGTATATTCAGGGTTAGAGAGTGGTGGTGAACAGTATATTCAGGGTTAGAGAGTGGTGGTGAACAGTATATTCAGGGTTAGAGTGTGGTGGTGAACAGTATATTCAGGGTTAGAGAGTGGTGGTGAACAGTATATTCAGGGTTAGAGAGTGTGGTGGTGAACAGTATATTCAGGGTTAGAGAGTGGTGGTGAACAGTATATTCAGGGTTAGAGAGTGTGGTGGTGAACAGTATATTCAGGGTTAGAGAGTGGTGGTGAACAGTATATTCAGGGTTAGAGTGTGGTGGTGAACAGTATATTCAGGGTTAGAGAGTGTGGTGGTGAACAGTATATTCAGGGTTAGAGAGTGGTGGTGAACAGTATATTCAGGGTTAGAGTGCGGTGGTGAACAGTATATTCAGGGTTAGAGAGTGTGGTGGTGAACAGTATATTCAGGGTTAGAGTGTGGTGGTGAACAGTATATTCAGGGTTAGAGTGTGGTGGTGAACAGTATATTCAGGGTTAGAGAGTGGTGGTGAACAGTATATTCAGGGTTAGAGTGTGGTGGTGAACAGTATATTCAGGGTTAGAGAGTGGTGGTGAACAGTATATTCAGGGTTAGAGTGTGGTGGTGAACAGTATATTCAGGGTTAGAGTGTGGTGGTGAACACTATATTCAGGGTTAGAGTGCGGTGGTGGTGAACAGTATATTCAGGGTTAGAGAGTGTGGTGGTGAACAGTATATTCAGGGTTAGAGAGTGGTGGTGAACAGTATATTCAGGGTTAGAGTGTGGTGGTGAACAGTATATTCAGGGTTAGAGAGTGTGGTGGTGAACAGTATATTCAGGGTTAGAGTGCGGTGGTGAACAGTATATTCAGGGTTAGAGAGTGGTGGTGAACAGTATATTCAGGGTTAGAGAGTGTGGTGGTGGTGAACAGTATATTCAGGGTTAGAGAGTGGTGGTGAACAGTATATTCAGGGTTAGAGAGTGGTGGTGAACAGTATATTCAGGGTTAGAGAGTGGTGGTGAACAGTATATTCAGGGTTAGAGAGTGTGGTGGTGAACAGTATATTCAGGGTTAGAGAGTGGTGGTGAACAGTATATTCAGGGTTAGAGTGTGGTGGTGAACAGTATATTCAGGGCTAGAGAGTGTGGTGGTGAA
Organism: Gadus morhua; assembly: GCF_902167405.1. NCBI lineage: Eukaryota > Metazoa > Chordata > Actinopteri > Gadiformes > Gadidae > Gadus > Gadus morhua. The sequence goes on from NC_044069.1 coordinate 568,841, forward strand.
CAGTATATTCAGGGTTAGAGAGTGTGGTGGTGAACAGTATATTCAGGGTTAGAGAGTGTGGTGGTGAACAGTATATTCAGGGTTAGAGAGTGTGGTGGTGAACAGTATATTCAGGGTTAGAGAGTGGTGGTGAACAGTATATTCAGGGTTAGAGTGTGGTGGTGAACAGTATATTCAGGGTTAGAGAGTGTGGTGGTGAACAGTATATTCAGGGTTAGAGTGTGGTGGTGAACAGTATATTCAGGGTTAGAGAGTGTGGTGGTGAACAGTATATTCAGGGTTAGAGAGTGGTGGTGAACAGTATATTCAGGGTTAGAGTGTGGTGGTGAACAGTATATATTCAGGGTTAGAGAGTGTGGTGGTGAACAGTATATTCAGGGTTAGAGTGCGGTGGTGGTGAACAGTATATTCAGGGTTAGAGAGTGTGGTGGTGAACAGTATATTCAGGGTTAGAGAGTGTGGTGGTGAACAGTATATTCAGGGTTAGAGTGTGGTGGTGAACAGTATATTCAGGGTTAGAGAGTGGTGGTGAACAGTATATTCAGGGTTAGAGAGTGTGGTGGTGAACAGTATATTCAGGGTTAGAGAGTGTGGTGGTGAACAGTATATTCAGGGTTAGAGAGTGGTGGTGAACAGTATATTCAGGGTTAGAGAGTGTGGTGGTGAACAGTATATTCAGGGTTAGAGAGTGGTGGTGAACAGTATATTCAGGGTTAGAGAGTGTGGTGGTGAACAGTATATTCAGGGTTAGAGAGTGGTGGTGAACAGTATATTCAGGGTTAGAGAGTGGTGGTGAACAGTATATTCAGGGTTAGAGAGTGTGGTGGTGAACAGTATATTCAGGGTTAGAGAGTGTGGTGGTGAACAGTATATTCAGGGTTAGAGAGTGGTGGTGAACAGTATATTCAGGGTTAGAGAGTGTGGTGGTGAACAGTATATTCAGGGTTAGAGAGTGTGGTGGTGAACAGTATATTCAGGGTTAGAGAGTGGTGGTGAACAGTATATTCAGGGTTAGAGAGTGTGGTGGTGAACAGTATATTCAGGGTTAGAGAGTGGTGGTGAACAGTATATTCAGGGTTAGAGAGTGTGGCCGGACCAGAGCTACCAGTTCCTCTTAAAGGTCCCATGGCATGCCACCAGGGGTGGTGTGATCATCCGTTACAAGCTGTTTAGGAAATCTGCCCGTTATGACATCACAGGTGGGCGTGTCCACCTAGATGTGTGCTGATAGGTCAGTCTAGCAGCCTCCCCAGTGGACTGTAGCAGACGTTGCTCATCTATCCGTCACCTGGATGTGACGTCATAAGGTGCAGATTTCCAAAACGGCTCGTAACGGCTAATCACACCCCACCTGGAGGCATGTCACGGGACCTTTGTGATGATAGTTGCCTCCCCCCTCTGCGCACGCTGAGCCCCGACTGGCCCATGACCCCCACGGCCTGCGGGCCCACCCCCTGAGGGGAGGCGCCCTCTGGGCAAGGCTCGCTCGCACCTTTTGGAGTCTCGTTAGATTAATTAGCCGCAGGATAACACAACGGCTGTGTGACATTTTGATAACGCTATTATCATTTAACTGTTTAACAGCGGAATATAACTTTTATTACATGGTATAAAAATATACATTTGTGAAACATGCAGTTTAAGTATGATTCTTGGAAAGGATGAGACTTTGAGTTTTCTCGTACATTGCATGCTGCTTTAATTTGTATTTACATGCTAATTACTTTATTAGACTTAAAGAATGTGGTTTCGGACGATTGTGCGTTCATTGCCAGCCATACATGAATTCCAGTGGAATCTGGTAAACCAGGTTTCCTATTTCCTGATAGCCTGGTTATATTCTGGCCTGGTTTCATATTGCATATTGCGCGTGGGTGTTTTCTTTATGGGGGCCTGTTAGCGCAATTCTTTCGAAAGAAAACCCCTCTTAAGTTAATGAATAGGTAAGCCAGCAAGGCTAGGTTTGGTATGTGCCGTCCGTGTATGACTTTCAATGGTCCGGGCCGGTCCTGGTCAAGTCATTTCGGACGTGTGGTCGGCTGTTTGACACTTCCTGGCTCTTGCTTTACCGGTCCGAGCCCCACCTCTCTGACGGGAGGCATGCTTCAGAAGGAATGCGTTTCTCGGTTTCACCTGAAGAAGACAGGATTTGTAAGAAACACAGCCAACCTCTGGAGCTCTTCTGCCATACTGAACAGGTGTTTGTGTGTCAGTCCTGTGATGGACCACAAGTTCCATCCTGTTGTACCAATAAGGGAGGAACATGAGGAGAAGATGAAACAGTTATGGAAGATACAGTCTGAAGTTCAGCAGACGATCCGCGACAGAGAACAACTGATATACGAGATCTATTCTACAGTTTCAACAGAGAACCAAGCCGAAAGCCTCATTGCAGAGCTGGCGGAGGAAATAACCTTACTGACCAGTGAATGCTCAGAGATGATGCAGGTCTCACAGACTGAAGACCCCCTCCATTTCCTCCAGGCCTTCAGAATCCCGGAGAATCTGCTACACTTCAGGGACTGGACGACAGTGGAGGTCTGTCCTCAGCCAGACGTACGGACCGTGAGCAGAGGCCAGGACCAGCTGGAGGAGACGCTGAACGTGAGGACGGAGAACCCACGAGACCTGAAAGCAGCCCTAGAGAAGTGTGAGTGTCTGTTCCGTTTGATTCATCACAACACACCTGGACCTATATATGTATACATAAATATATTTATATGCATATATTTATTTGCATATATTAATATGCATATATACGTGTACGTGTATGCATGTTGCATATATATACGTGTGTGTGTATATGTATGTTTGTGTATATATATATATATATATATATATATATATATATATATATACACGTGTGTGTATATATATATATATATATATATATATATATATATATATATATACACGTGTGTATATATATATACACGTGTGTGTTTACATATATATATACGTATATTTCTACAACGGGGGACCTAAATCCCGCGATCTGATTGGTTCTCAACTGTTGTATAATGAGCGTATACATAACTGCTATGACGCCCGATCATTTTGTGAAGGTTTGCATATCACTCCGCGCCTGGAAGTAGAAACAGTTACAAAGTAAAACATATGTTGGATGATGGAGAGGGTGTAAATGTTGTTACTCCGGGAGTGATCAAGGCGATGGAGAGACTATCGAAAGCTTAGACACACGGCGAGTGAACTGCTCCATAGGATAAATTGCCGGCGAACCGCTCTATCGGAGCCTTCTCTCGGAGGGACGCTGAAGTGTGTTGCATAGCGATCGTCGATGCATAGCGGCAGCCAGGAGGGACTACTTTTTTGTATTCTTTAATAAAACGGCTATTTTGACTTTCTTGGTTTCTTTTTAAATGTAGTGTGTCTATGACTTTCGTTTCGCCATAACAGTAACCGTTGTATAAAAGCAATAGATCACTTCAGTCAGTGGCATGTGCTCATTATACCACTGTGAAGGGGGTCGCCGGCCCTCCGCTGCGCGTCGGGGCCGGACAACGCCCCTTAAGAGTGGTATAATGAGCACATACCACAGCCTGGCGTGATCTATTGCTTAAATATACATGACTAAAATTATTATTGTAGGAGATGGTATAGAAATGAGGACGGAGACTTGGTTGCCGGTGAAAATATAAAGAGAAGGATTTATTTCCCCAAACACAGAATAGCCCCACACAGCCAGAGGTGCGTTCCTTAAGTCGGGCGTCGCCCCCCCAGGTGGGTCTCACGGCCCCTTCCCTTAAAGGGGGCACGCACCATACACCATACACACAGTGAATTACGATACCGGAGAGATACCGCTACATTATTACAATTATTTAAAAAACAGTGGATTAATTATTTTAATGACCACACAGCCAGGCTGGTGTAATCTGTTTTCAGTACAGCTCCTTGTTACAGGTTCTAACATTACATTAAACATATAACATGGATATACATACAGACCGACACATTACACAAAACATAAGCTTTGATTGATTAACTCATTAGTGTTCTTCAGTTTGGTTTAGCAGCTAATCATGTCTTTTCTCCCGTCAGATGCCTGTGAACTCACCCTGGATCCAAACACAGCCCACAGAGACCTCTCTCTGTCTGAGGACCACAGAATGGTTACCTGGACTGGAAACTACCAGTCGTATCCGGATCACCCAGAGAGATTTGACTCCTGGCCCCAGGTGTTGTGTAGAGAAGGTCTGTCTGGCCGCTGTTACTGGGAGGTAGAGTGGGGAGGACATGTGGAGGTAGGAGTGACATACAGAGTGTCACTCCTACCATACAGAGGAATCACAAGGAGAGGAATGGTTGAGGAAAGCAGGCTTGGACGGAACAACAAGTCCTGGAGTCTTGTTTGTTGTGATGGTGGTTACTCTGCCCGGTACGACGGTACAGACACAGCCATAAGTCTCCCCCCCGCTGGCTCCACCAGAGTAGGAGTGTATCTGGACCGGCCTGCTGGCTCTCTGTCCTTCTACAGAGTGTCCCCAGGTGGAGGAGGGTCCTCAGACACACTGACACACCTCCACACCTTCTGGACCTCCTTCAACCAGGATCTCTGGCCAGTTTTGTTTTTTTATACTGCTTCTTCAGTGTCTCTGTGTTGGAGGTAGCAACACACACACACACACACACACACACACACACACACACACACACACACACACACACACACACACACACACACACACACACACACACACACACACACACACACACACACACACACACACCGAGGTAGTCGGTGTGTGTGTATGCGTGTGTGTGTGTGTGTCCGTGCCATCGAACCGTTGGCATGGAGTGTGGAGGTCTGTCCGGCCAGCGGCGTTCCTAATACCAGCGTCTGAGTGAGGGTGGAGATTCCCGGACACCTTTAGTATATCGCTACGGTTTGTGGGGCATTTCCCACACACATCCCTTATAATACCACTCATGCATAACGACGGTACTAAAATATGAACGCAAAGTTTAATCTGTTTGATTCCCACTGGCTCTTTAATGTTAATACATTTAAAAAAAAAGTGAAATTAAATCATGAATACCACAGATTTATCTTCCTCCCCATAACCATCATTATATATTGAGCTTCCTCTAGAGTTAAATATAGATATTGATAAAGGGTTAGGGTTTTCATTTTACTCGTATATATCGGTAGCATGGTCATTTCTGTCGTGTTTCTGTGTCGAACACTTGTGATTATTTCTGTACAAACTCGATCTGTCACTATATATGGTGTTGATGTGTATGATTTCCTGGTCCTTGACTGTAAACAAAAAGGGTCATGGGTCAGGATAGATGGTGTACCACATGTGTTTAGGCCTTCACTCTTCAACCAAACATGTACACAAACTAATTATATCTTCTCTGATAACTTTTGCAAAAGATGTGATTCTTTTCATCGATTGGAAAATATTCCCTTTTGTTATTTTTATCCAAAATTGAATTGACTGTAATAGAGTTTGACTACTAGATGGGTGTGGGTCTCATTTCTTCATACATTTTAATCTTAATTCATTCATTCAACCTCAATAAACAAATATAGCTACACAACGGCGAAAGCGGATCTACTGATGTTCCCTATGCCCGCAGTGGAGTCACTTGGAACAAGTGGAATTTCCTTGAGTTCAGAAGCGGTTCCTGGAAGCTGCTGGACGACCCTGGGTTGAATATCCTCCGATGTGACAGCTGAGTCGGCAGTGACGGCCTCACCCTGCCCCCTGGTGGCCTCTTGGTACATTGCATGCTGCTTCATTTGTATTTACACGCTAATTTGTTGGACTTAAAGGTTTCGGTCGTAGAGATCATTTCTGCGTTCATTGCCAGCCGTACAGCCAACTGTATTCGAATGGAATCTGGTAAACCAGGTTTCCTGTTTCCTGAATGCCTGGTTATATTTAGGCCTGGTTTCATAATGCATACTTAGTTCGGTCTGCCTGTGGGCGTTTTTGTTAATTGAGGCCTACGAGCCGGTTCTTTCTAAAGAAAACCCATTTTACGTTGATGAATAGGTAGGCCAGCTAGGCTAGGTTTGGTAGATGCCGTCCGTGTCTGGCTTTCACAGGTCTGGGCCGGTCTTGGTCACATCATTTTGGGATGTTTGGTTGGCTGATTGACACTTCCTGGCTCTGGCTTTACCGGGCCAACCTCTACCCTACCTCTCTGACCAGATGCATACCTCAGAAGGAATGCATTTTTCTGCATCACCTTGAAAGAGTTCAATCGCCCCGCCCTGCGGCTGGTTGGTAGAGCAGCTGATTGGTCGAGCAGCTGATTGGTAGTGCAGCTGATTGGTCGAGCAGCTGAGAGAAGAGGCTGTCCAGCAAACGAGAGAAAACTTTAATCGAAACAAAGCAACGCAATGAGGAGGCTGTTCTCCGCCTCTGGAGGAAAAGAAAATACATCTTTGAACGATAAGTCTGACAGACAGAAACCAGAACAAGGTGAGTGATACAACACAATGATATGAGAAGGTAAAGGACAATACTGGTCTGGTGAGGAAACCATTGCATCCTCTCCTGGCTTCACTAAAACATATGTTACCAATATCATTTGTAATGATTACAGTTGTAGCCCTTTGGTAGAACTAGTTCCACCCAGTGTAAGCCTCGGTCATATAGTTATGTGGACAAACTTGTTCCTCTTTTGATTATTTTTGATTCCTTTTGTAAACCAGACCACAGAGGAAGTTGAGGCGTAATCAAGAGTACAAAAGAACCTTTGTGCTATTGCTGACAAAGTGTTGCTGTTATTGTTATCATTCGGCTTCAAGAATATATATATTGGAAATTACAATTGATCACCAGACTGGTGATGTCCCTAAAAACCTCTTCCCTTTGTTAAATTAAAATAGTGTGATTCCTTAATGCATCAACCTTGTGTTCTCTGTCTAGGAATGGCCTCTGCCTTCCCTCCCTGTTCTGAAGAGAACCTTTCGTGTCCCATCTGTCTGGAGGTGTTAAATTGCCCCGTTTCTACACCATGTGGACACAACTTCTGTAGAGCCTGTATTGAAACAAGCTGGCGTGGCAAATTCTCATACACATGTCCTCTTTGCAACAAGGTTTTCCAAAAAAGACCTGATTTACGGGTAAATTACCTAGTCACAGATCTGGCTGATCAGTTTAGATCAAACTTACAAGTGAATGAGCAACACTGTGCTAAACCAGAAGACTGGACGACGGTGGAGGTCTGTCCTCAGCCAGACGTACGGACCGTGAGCAGAGCCCAGGACCAGCTGGAAGAGACGCTGAACGTGAGGACGGAGAACCCACGAGACCTGAAAGCAGCCCTCGAGAAGTGTGAGTGTCTGTTCCGTTTGATTCATCACAACACACCTATTGATGGAAAGACTATCCACACAGCAGGAGGGGACGTCCGTTCATTCAAATCCTACTGGGTATGAAGATGTTTGAAGTTGTATCTTCATCAAGCTGTTGATTAACACTCTATCCGTTGATGAATTCCCAACCATCTCATGATCTTACAACAAACTGATAAACTGTCGGTTGTTGAATCCTAAAGCATTATTTCAGGTGGAAATAAAATCTTCTACTTATGCTGTGTCCTAGCTTTATTCAGTCCAACCAAGTAGTGACCACAATGACCATTTCATTAAGATTACGATATTGGCCGCCAGACTCCCGAATGAGCCACAACTAGGAGCCTGATGGCAGGGTTAGCCTTGGGCGATCATCACCCAACTTGGGCTACTTAAGAAAGATAGTTCCAGATTTAGCAGACAAAAGTTAATCCAGTGGGCCCAAAGGGGGCGCTACAGCGATTGGTTAAAAACGTTGCAGTAGCCTAACTCCTCCCCCCTTTGACGTGCGGCCATGAGCCTCAAACCTTATCAGCCAAACATTTTATTTGTGCATAAATTGTTATTAAAAAATAATTGGAAGCGATTCATTATTTCGTAAGTAAATTTCTATTGGGTTCAGAAGCTAATCATGTCTTGTTCTCCCGTCAGATGCCTGTGAACTCACCCTGGACCCAAAAACAGCCCACAGAGACCTCTCTCTGTCTGAGGACAACAGGAAGGTGACGTGGACTGGAATCTACCAGTCGCATCCGGATCACCCAGAGAGATTTGACTCCTGGCCCCAGGTGTTGTGTAGAGAGGCTCTGACTGGCCGCTGTTACTGGGAGGTAGAGTGGGGAGGAGTTGTTGATATAGGAGTGACGTACAGAGGAATCAGTAGGAGAGGAGAGGGTTTCGACAGTGAGCTTGGATGGAACAACAATTCTTGGAGTCTTTGTTGTGGTAATCGATACACTGCCTGGTACAAAGGTATGGTAACAGCCTCAGTCATACAGCTCTCCCCCGCTGGCTCTAAGAAAGTAGGATTGTATCTGGACCGGCCTGCTGGCTCTCTGTCCTTCTACAGAGTGTCCCCAGGTGGAGGAGGGTCCTCAGACACACTAACACACATCCACACTTTCCAGTCCACCTTCACCCAGGATCTCTACCCTCTTTTTCTTTTTAATAATAATGCTTCCTCAGTGTCTCTATGTCGGTTGTAGCAACACACACACACACACACACACGCTTGTCAACACTAACACAGACAGGATCCCTATGTTTAGTTTGTGTTGCGATTAAATGCAACAGTGAAGACTTTTAGTTTAAGAGCCAGTGAACCCAAAAGAAGTTTGTCATTTGACTTATATGATCGTAAACATAGTATTCTATGCCATGTTACTGTTACTGAAATATGTCCCAAATTTAGAGATAAAAGGAGTAAAACCCAATGTTTTGGTTGCCAGTACGGTTGTGTTCTTCAGACGCTGCAGTCTAACACCACGGTGTGTGTTGCTGCCGAAGGCCCGTCTGGGCAGCGGCGTGTTGAATGTCCGAGTCAGGGTGAGGCTTCCCGGACACCTGTAGTATAACGCTACCGTGTGCGGCGGGTTTCTTATGCAACATCACTCATTATAACACTCATATACAACGGCGCTACTAAGAAAGTGACACAAAGTTGGCCTGGGCCGTTACCATGGCGATAACACTCCCCCCTCCGTCCTAAAACTCTCAGCCCAAAACATACTTTTTTAAATCCCATAGTATTGGAATTCCATCTGAAACAGTTGCTCTTTATTGTGAATTTCAAATTATCAATACAACAGATTGATTTTTTTCCACAGTTATAAACATTATATATTTTGCATCCATTCCTCTAAAGTTTTAAACATCATTACATTTATCTTCCTCCACAGTTAAAGATATCTATTTTAGTGATTACATTTGTATTCAAATTTTTAACTGATGTTGTTCTTCTCATCGATTGGACTTGACAATATTCCTTTTGGTAGTTTTATCCAAAATTGAATGAACTATAATCGAGTATGACTGCTAGATGGGTGTGTGTCTCATTTCTTCATACATTTTTTTAAACAAAATAATAGGTCATGTTTAATGCATCAATTCAACTTCAATAAACAAATAAAGCTACTCAGCAAAAGTGGATCTATTGAAACCACACACTTATGTTCCCTACTCCCTACACTGTGTCCTACTCGCTATACTATTTATTTGGAATACAGACATCTCCAAGGGATAGAAAACAACATGACAAATACAAGCACTATCATGGTCCCTGATGTTGAGGGACAGGACATACATCCACATAAAATCATCAATAAAAACATTGTGGGAAAGAAAATGCCCTACCCTCACTTTGTATATTAAAAGCATATCGACCAGACAGAGATAAATAAACACTGACACAACACACATGGGGGAAGAGCAGGATACTGCCACTAGGATTCTTAATTCGTCATGAGCCAGGATTTTACCTTTTTTCTGAAACAAAGCTGGTTACCTATACTCTTCATCAGCATAGGTAACTTGTTCCAGTTCACCACTCCACTGTATTTGAGAGTACATTTATCCATATTTGTCTTGAACTTTGGGTAAGAACAAATCTGCAGCAAGGCCGCCTCCGTGTGTGCGTGCGTGCGTGCGTGCGTGCGTTCGATGGATTCCCAAGGCCCGCCGAGGCCAAAGGGGAACCTCTTACTTGTTAATATGCTGTTATTAGGCGTGTTTGTGTTTCTGCAGATCTTGTTTTCTTTTGGTAACATGGAGCTAAATCAAAATTTCATGGAACATGGTTTTATAATCACCTTGTCTATCCTTCAATTATTTGGTCATCTATAATCTACTAATATAAATATTGTGATGTTATGTGGCTCAGAGAGGGTCACTAATACGTTTTGCACCCTAGACACATGGCATTCACACGTTGTCCTTGTAAGACCCCCTCCCAGGAGGTCTGTGGAGCCGCTCAGCCCCAGGGCCCAATGGCCGGTTAGGGCAGCCCGGTCTGCAGTGCTAGCTCTGGAGTGGTAAGCCTGGGTATCCCGGGTCATCCTGAGGGATTTTTAAAGTATGCTGGTGACCCTAACCCAAACATTATGGACCACCCTGAGCTGGAGACGGACTGACCCAACCTCCAGGGGGAGCCAGCCCAGCTGTTGAAACTGGTGCTTACCCACGTGATCCCTTGACGCGAGCCCTATCACAACCCTGACTCATTTGTTCTGACAAACCTGCAGTTTGTGTTTGAGGGCCTTAGTAAGACCCCTGTACCGTGTGCCAAGGCCATAATCGAAGCGGCATAAAACCAATGAATTAGCTAGCAGTCTGAGGAATGGGGCTTTCCTAGCTAGGAATCTGGTCCGGCTGTTCACCTTGCTCATGATCTTTGACAACCATGCTCCCTCTGCCTAGACTGCCGTCTGAAGAGCATCTATAGCTGCCTATAGCTAAAGAGCTATAGGTCACTGAGGGCTTGGCATGGGAGAGCTGCCCACCAAGGCTGATGCAGGTCAACCTTTTCTTGTGCAGCCTATGCTTAGAACCAAACACTGTGAATCAGTTTTGGCCACGTGAAAAGACTTTGTTGTCTAATAGCCAGTCCCTGATATTACTAAATTCATACAGAGTGTCATACAGCTTTGACACTCATCTTTACTCATCTTTGTTGGAGGCTAGGATAGCTTAATCATCAGCATATAAAAACAGATTCTCTTTACAAGCCCGCTTCATGTAATTTACATATATCATCAACATTAATGTCCCCTATACACTCCCTTGTCGGACTCCACATGTTACCGGTTGTTCCCTGTATAGATGGCTTTGGAATTCCATCTTTTGGGATCTATCAGACAGGTAGAAAACCAACCATCTTAAGGTGGGAGGGCTCATGCCTAAAGCTGACAACTTGCTGTACAGTAGGCTATGGTCAACAGTGTCAAAGGCCTTCTTTAAATCAATTAGGATCATGCCACATGGTTTGCCGAAATTGAGTTCACCTCTTATGAAGTCAGTTAGGTACTGCAAACAGGAATCAGTTCAATGAGACTTTCTGAACCCTGATTCGAATTCATAAAGGAGTCTGGAATCAACAGCATATTGATTTAAGTGTTTGTGAAGCACTTTCTCCAGGACCTTGGAGGTTCCGCTCCAAATAGAGACCGTTCTATAATTTCCCGGATCAGACCTGACAACTTTCTTAAAAGTGGGATGACCTTGCAATGTTTCATGTCATCGTGTACAGTGCCTTGTTCTAGGGACAGATAGTGTTTCCCCCAGCACTGTATGGTTAAGAAGGGCCGCCTTAACAACAATAGGGCCCCGCCTTGACACATACTTCCATCAGGTACAAAGAATAAGGATAAATAATGCATTGGTAATACTGTTCACAACAGTATTACCAATGCATTATTTATCCTTATTCTTATCCTTATACTGTTCACAACAGTAATACCCCAGTAATACTGGGGGAAACACTGAGTTTAATAATATGAGCAATAACAGATCAGCTGCATGTTTCAAAAACCTGGCTGAGATCTTATCCAGCCCTGTGGCTTTAGCTGAGTTTAGGTCCTTTAGCATGTTGACGATTTGTTCTACAGACACTAGAAAAAATACAAACAAAAACTACAAAAACTAACTTTGAATAGAAATCCTTAATGTGTTCAGGACCAGGCCCATGCACTCATGGTCTGGGTGCAAGCCTCTCCACAAGTTTGTGGGCAACTGAGGTGAAATACGTTTTAAAGTAATTGGCAATATCCTCCTTCTTATTGACCTCATTTCCATCTATGGAGAGAGAAATGCATGAACTGTCTTAGTTGAGCAACCAAGATTTTTCAGAACCTTCCGAGGATTTTTGGGAATGTCAGTGTTAAAATCTGCTATTAAAATGCATTCACTCTCCATCCATTTCGAACATTTAACTAATACATTCTCCAATTGGTCATAAAACGAATTTTGCTGAGGAGTTCTATAACAGACCCCTAAAAGAATGGGCTTGGTTTTGCGACAGCAAATGTCTATCATTAAGATCTCGGCTTCGTCATTGTTAAAATCTGTTTAAGTCTGATCGAATAAACACACAAACTCCGCCTCCAATTCCTATTGCGGTCTTTTCTGACCAGGCAATCGTTCCAATTCCAATCACAGAGTCAGTGATACTGAAATTGAGCCTGGTTTCAGAAATGCAAAAAGCGCCCACCTTGGTTCTGTTAATCAGAAATCGAATTTTGTCTAGTAGAATACTCCTTACATTTAAGTAAGCCTTTTGCTTTGAGTAAATCAGACTGGTACCGCACAGAAGTACAGTTGGCTCCGGCTTCACCGTCCGCTCTGAGGATTACGTTCACCGCATCTTTGGAGGCGCTCTCAGTGCCCGGGGATGTTTCCAGGCCGCCGTCAGGCCGCCGTCAGGCCGCCGTCAGGCCGCCGTCAGGCCGCCGTCAGGCCGCCGTCAGGCCGCCGTCAGGCCGCCGTCAGGCCGCCGTCAGGCCGCCGTCAGGCCGCCGTCAGGCCGCCGTCAGGCCGCCGTCAGGCCGCCGTCAGGCCGCCGTCAGGCCGCCGTCAGGCCGCCGTCAGGCCGCCGTCAGGCCGCCGTCAGGCCGCCGTCAGGCCGCCGTCTGGCCGCCGTCTGGCCGCCGTCTGGCCGCCGTCTGGCCGCCGTCTGGCCGCCGTCTGGCCGCCGTCTGGCCGCCGTCTGGCCGCCGTCTGGCCGCCGTCTGGCCGCCGTCTGGCCGCCGTCTGGCCGCCGTCAGGCCACGCAGTCCCCCGCAGCGGAGCCAGTGTTGCCAGATTGGGCGGGTTCCCGCCCAATTGGGCTACTTTTGATTTCATCTCGCGGGGAAAAAATGCATTGGGCAGGTATATACATTTTGGGCTGCTTTTGCCAATATCTGGCGGTTTTTTAATAATGTGAAAACAGCACACCAAACTGTTATTTTATGGTTTAAAAACAGTACAAATACAAAACTCAGTAGGTCTATACTTCAATATACTTCACGTCGTGATGTCACATCAACAAACCGTTGTGCGCCGACGTAGAAGTCTGAGGCAAAAGCCCGCTCTCTCTCAACTCTGTTAGCGAAATAAGCATCATGCCGAAGTGGGGGAAATATAAAAAACTTTATAGAAAGGAATGGGAGACCGACCCTGAATTAAAATTGTGGATCGCGCCTGCCCCAGCAGATGACAGCAAAGCTCGTTGCAGGTATTGTAACGTTGAATTAAGAGCCCACCTCAACGACTTGAGAGAACATGGTGCCACGAAAAAACACAAGGCCCGCTGTCAGCCCAGTGTCAAATCCTTTGCTGTCCCAACGGGATCTGGTGCAGGAGCAACAATCAAAGATGACCAAAAACGACGTGAACTTAGGGTTGCAACCTACGTCGCCTGTCACACCTCCATAAACGCCGTGGATGATTTGTCTGATATACTGCAAGATGAGATGGGCGCATTCAAGATGCACAGGACGAAGTGTACCGCCGTTATAACATCTGTTCTGGCACCGCACTTCAGAGAGGAGTTAAGAGAGGATATTGGTGAGTCTCCATATTCTCTTTACCTGGATGAGAGCACTGATGTATCAGTGAACAAGCTCCTCTGCATTTGTGTGAAGTAACGCTCACAGAAACACGGCAAGTTTGTGAGTACCTACCTGGGGCTTGTCAACCTTCTCAGCGCAGATGCTTGTGGAATATCAGATGCGACTGCTGTTAATTCTTGGGCCTGGCACTGGTAGTGCATTTTTCCACATTCCAAATCTGTGACATGCACGGTCTGTGATAATAAAATAGAACTTGCCATTTGGGCTTAATTGTTTAATACCGTAGCGTTACCGCGTAATCAGAAGGACGAGTTGATATGGTAAAAATCCCCAAGGATGTTTATTATTACTCCTCAACCGGACGGAGCCTAAAACATTGCAGCCATTAGAAGTAACTCTTGGCGCATATAACACTAGAACCACAACATGCGTTTAATGTTTATTCAAAAATTATTGTTTTTCCTGTGAAAAACGTCATTGGGCGGTTTTTTGCTGAAGTGGGCGGGTTTTGGAACGTGATTGGGCGGATTTAGCTCAACCAAATCTGGCAACACTGAGCGGAGCGGAGCAGTCAGCGATAAGGCCGCCCGTCGGGTCCACGACCGGGCAGGTGTCTCATCGGGCCTCGGCAGCAGAACTTTCCAGTCGCTCCGACAGCAGACAGCAGTGGCAAGATTAGCTAAGTAGATATTGTCATTCTTTGCAGCTTGACTGTAAGTCATGCCTAACTGTAGCTTCGTAGCGTAGCTCCCATTGTAGATAGCTTCGCCCGTGAGTGTGTTTGATGAGGTGTCGCTGAGATCCGGGCCGGGGCACTGGTGAATGAAAAGTTGGCTGTTTGAGATTAGCATCTTCCATGGTTTAGCCCTGAACCAGTGGGGCATTGAGGCCATTTATCTCAGACCTGTCATGGTTAAAAACTTGGCCAGTTGCAAAAAGTTGCATAGTAAAACCGTGTGTTACTAGAGCTGATAGAACGCCGGAAACGCCGGCTGTCGCCATAGACGTGGCCAATGGAATCAGTCGAATCAAGCCTTAATCGATTCAGATTCCAAATGATAAATACCAATTGGTATAGCTAGGCTTGTAAATAAAATACTTTAAACTCAATCAATCAAAATGTTTCGTCAAATCCTTGGCAGGGACAAGGGATGTCCTCAACCTGCGCCCACGTGGCTTCTTGGAGTACTACCTCACCTGCCTTGCTCTTAACGGCTGTGTCGGCAGTGACGGCCCATATGAATAGGTTCTGAACTCAGCAGTGGGTTGAAACACCGCTGTCTGTCGTTGATACTTGGACATGCATTTCTGTCTGCTGATAGAAACGTTTCCACAATTGTCACTAACATTGGGATTTGTTTTCTCGTACATTGCATGCTGCTTTCATTTGTGTTTACACGCTAATTACATTGTTGGATAAGAATGTGGTTTCGTTTTATGTAAATAATTTGTGCGTTCATTGCAAGCCGTACATTCAACTGTATACCAGTGGAATCTGGTAAACCAGGTTTTGTGTTTCCTGATAGCCTGGCTTAATGTAGGTCTGGTTTCATACTGCATATTTTGTTAGGTTTGCGTGTTGTTGTTTTCTTTATAGAGACCAGCTAGCGCAATTCTTTCGAAAGAAAATCCTTCTAAAGTTGATGAATTGGTAAGCCAAGTAGGTTAGGTTTGGTATGTGCCGTCCGTGTCTGGCTTTCAAAGGTCCGGGCCGGTCTTGGTCACATCCTTTTGGGACATTTGGTTGGCTGTTTGACACTTCCTGGCTCTGGGTTTAATGGGCATATCTCTACCTCTTTGACGCAAGGCATATTTCAGAAGGAATGTGTTTCTCGGAATCACCTGGAACGAGTTCAATCACCCCGCCCTGCGGCTGATTGGTCGAGCAGCTGATTGGTCTGGCAGCTGATTGGTCGAGCAGCTGAGAGAAGAGGCTGACTTGTCCAGCAAACGAGAGAAAACTTTAATCTGAAACAAAGGAACGCGACGTTGAGGCTGTTCTCTGCTTCTGGAGGGCAAGAAATAACATTTTGGGACAATAAGTCTGACGGACAAAAACCAGAACAAGGTGAGTGAAAGAACACAATGATATGAGAAGGTAAAGGATGGACAATACTGGTCTGGTGATGAAACCATTGTATCCTCTCCTGGCTTCACTAAAACACTTGTTACCAATAACATTTGTGAAGATAACATTAGTAGCAGATTGGTTGCAGCAGTTAAAACCGGTGTAAGCCTCGTTCATAGTTATGCGGACAGACTTGTTATGTTTTTTGTTTATTGGTGACACTTTTTATAAACCAGACCAGAGAGGAAGTTGAGTCGTAATCACCCGAGAAGAGTAGAAAATACCCTGTTTTTTATTTCTGGAAAAGTATTGATGTGGCAAAACATTTGTATTCAGCCTAATTTGGCTACAACTGATTGTTGTTGTTTTCTTTTGTTGTTTTTTTTAGTTTATTTTCTTAATTATTCCGTCTTATTTTTGTTTTTTGGGGTTTTCTGTATATCTTGTCTTATTGTTACTATGTTTGCTACTTAGTTGAACATCCAGGTATGGTTTATTTATTATTTTTGTCTGATTATGTGACAGGGGGGGATGTAAGTATTGTATCTGTCTACTTGTTGTCCGTATGTGTAAAATTATGTGAAACCACTAAAAAAAGTAAAATAAAGAGAATGGTTTCAACAAAATTTGCTTAAAAACCTCTTCGATCCATTCATTCAATTAAAATAATGTGAATCCTTAATGCATCAACCTTGTGTTCTCTGTCTAGGAATGGCCTCTGTCTTCCCTTCCTGTTCTGAAGAGAACCTTTCCTGTCCCATCTGTCTGGAGGTGTTAAATTGCCCCGTTTCTACACCATGTGGACACAACTTCTGTAGAACCTGTATTGAAACAAGCTGGAGTGGCCAATACTCCTATAAATGTCCTCTTTGCAATAAGGTTTTTGAAATAAGACCTGATTTACAGGTCAATTTCCTCATCACAGATCTGTCCGATCAGTTTAGATCACGCTTACAAGTGAATGAGCAACACTGTGCTAAACCAGGAGATGTTCCCTGTGACGTCTGTAATGGGACCAAGCTGAAAGCTGTGAAGTCCTGCCTAGCGTGTCTCATCTCTTACTGCCACACCCACCTGGAGCCTCATCAGAGAGTCCCAGGCCTGAAGAGACATCAGCTGGTCGACCCCATGGACCGACTGGAAGACAGGATTTGTAAGAAACACAGCCAGCTTCTGGAGCTCTTCTGCCATACTGAACAGTTGTTTGTGTGTCAGTCCTGCATAGTGATGGACCACAAGTTCCATCCTGTTGTACCTATAAGGGAGGAATACGAGGAGAAGATGAAACTTCTGTGGAAGATACATTTTGGAGTTGAGCAGATGATCCAAGGCAGAGAACAACAGATTCACGAGATCCATTCTGGAATATATGTAACAGAGAACCAAGCCGAAAGCCTCATTGTCGAGCTGGTGGAGGAAATAACTTTACTGACCAGTGAATGCTCAGAGATGATGCAGGTCTCACAGACTGAAGACCCCCTCCACTTCCTCCAGGCCTTCAGGATCCCGGAGAATCTGCTACACTTCAGGGACTGGACGACGGTGGAGGTCTGTCCTCAGCCAGACGTACGGACGGTGAGCAGAGCCCAGGTTCAGCTGGAGGAGACGCTGAACGTGAGGACGGAGAACCCACGAGACCTGAAAGCAGCCCTAGAGAAGTGTGAGTGTCTGTTCCGTTTGATTCATCACAACACACCTTTTGACGGAAAGTCCATCCACACAGCAGGAGGGGACGTTCTGTCGTTGAAATCCTACTGTTGTTTGATGTTATATCTTCATCAAACTGTTGATAAACAGTTTATCCGTTGATGACTTCTCAACCATCTCGTGATCCTACACAGACTGTGATAAACAGTGTCTGTTGATGACTCCCATAGCGTTATTTCAGGTGGAAATACAATCTCTTCAAACTTATGAGAAGAAATCACTCGTGGCCACAACGATCATTTCACTAAGATTACGATAATGGCCGCCAGACTCCCGAATGATCCTGGTCACAGCTAGGAGCCTGATGGCAGGGTTAGCCTGATGGCAGGGTTAGCCTGATGGCAGGGTTAGCCTGATGGCAGGGTTAGCCTGATGGCAGGGTTAGCCTGATGGCAGGGTTAGCCTGATGGCAGGGTTAGCCTTGGGCGATCATCACCATCTTGGGCTACTTAAGAAAGATAGTTCCAGATTTAGCAGGCTAAAGTGAATCCAGTAGGCCCAAAGGGGGCGCTACAGCGTTAGAAACGTTGCAGTAGCCCAACTCCTCCCCCCTTTGACGTGCGGCCGTGAGCCTGGGTATCACCAGATCCAGGCTGAAGCTGCTCAACGTTGACAACCGGATGGAAGCGGTCAGGGATAGGCTCCTCCCACCATAGATGCTGCTTGAAGCTTTGATTATAATTGTAATATTTATTGTTATTATTAAGACAACCCTGATCAACCAAACATTTGACTTGTTGTGAAGGTGTAATTACTACGTACTAATAAATGACTAAAATTATGATTACAATTTATAACAAATGATTTATTAACACATACGTTTATGTCTACGTGATTTAGAAGCTAATAATGTATTTTTCTCCCGTCAGATGCCCGTGAACTCACACTGGACCCAAACACAACCCACAGAGACCTCACTCTGTCTGATGGCAACAGAAAGGTGACGTGGACAGGAAAATATCCTGATCACCCAGATAGATTTGACACATGGCCCCAGGTGTTGTGTAGAGAGGGTCTGACTGGCCGCTGTTACTGGGAGGTAGAGTGCGAAGGACTTGTTGAGGTAGGAATGACATACATAGGAATCATTAGGAGAGGAATGGTAGATGGCAGCCGGCTTGGATGGAACAACAAGTCCTGGAGTCTTCGTTGTTATGGTAATCGATACACTGCCTGGTACAAAGGTAGTGTAACAGTCTTACAGCTCTCCCCCGCTGGCTCTAACAGAGTAGGAGTGTATCTGGACCGGCCTGCTGGCTCTCTGTCCTTCTACAGAGTGTCCCCAGGTGGAGGAGGGTCCTCAGACACACTGACACACCTCCACACCTTCCGGTCCACCTTCACCCAGGAGGACCTCCTACCTGGCTTTCATTTGAAGCCTGATTCCTCAGTGTCTCTCTGTCGGTTGTAGCAACATACATAAACACACAAACATACACACACACACACCGAGGTAGTCTGACGTCACGACCTCAGGGCCCCGGCGGCATGGAGTGTGGAGGTCTGTCCGGCCAGCGGCGTTCCTAATACCAGCGTCTGAGTGAGGGTGGAGATTCCCGGACACCTTTAGTATATCGCTAGGGTTTGTGGGGCATTTCACACACATAAATATTAAATAAATAAATATTATGAAATTAAAACAATACTACATATTATTCTGTATATATTTAGCTTCCTCTACCGTTAAAGATATTGATAAAGGGTTAGGGTTATAATTTTATTCATTCATTCATTCTGTAGTATGTCTGTATGAAAAGCTTATGATTATTTCTGTACAAACTCAATCTCTGTCACTATATATGGAACTGATCTGTATGATTTCCTGGTCCTTAACTGGAAACAAACAGGGTCACAGGACGGAATAGATGGTGTACTATATGTGTTCAGGCCTTCACTCTTCAACCTAACATGTACATAAGATGTGATTCTTCTCATCGACAGGACAATATTCCTTTTTGTTGTTTTGTTGTGACTACTAGATGGGTGTGGGACTAATTTCTTCATACATTTTTATTAATTAATTCAACCTCAATAAACAAATATAGCTACACAACGGCGAAAGCGGATCTACTGATGTCCCTGTATTTTGTCATTCTTTGCGCATCCACACACTTATGTTCCCTGCTCCCTACATTGTCCCCTACTCCCTAAAGTGTTTCCTACCCCCTAAAGCAGGGATCTCAAACTCGTGGCCCGGGGGCCAATTGAGTCCTGCGGGATGATATTTTGTGGCCCCCTACTTGACATCAAAGTATAGCGTTAGTGCGGCCCGCGCGCATTTTTGCAGAGTAGCTTGACAAGCTTTTTTATCGCTTGTGATAGGGTGACCAGACGTCCCGGTTTTGCCAGGACAGTCCCAATTTTGAGTTGCGTGTCCTGAGTCCCGACAAAAGCCAAAGGACGCTAAAATGTCCCGGTTTCCACCAACCACTCTGAAATGTCCCCAGTTGTCAGCGTTTACATAGCCAACGTGATCTAATTATAGTCCCATCATTAACTTAGATTGAGTCAGTTGTGCTCCTTCTTTTGGTGGAATACTTGATGTGGCCCAGCCTGACCCAGACTCTACCTCCAGCGGCCCCCAGGTAAGTTGAGTTTGAGACCCCTGCCCTAAAGTGTCCCCTACTCCTTCAAGTGTTCCCTAATCCCTAAAGTGTCCCCTACTCTGTACACTGTTTCCTACTCCCTACATTGTCCCCTAATCCCTAAAGTGTCCCCTACTCTGTACACTGTTTCCTACTCCCTACATTGTCCCCTAGTCCCTAAAGTGTCCCCTACTCTGTACACTGTTTCCTACTCCCTACATTGTCCCCTAGGCCCTAAAGTGTCCCCTACTCTGTACACTGTTTCCTACTCCCTACATTGTCCCCTACTCCCTAAAGTTTTGCCTACTCCGTACACTGTTTCCTACTCCCTACATTGTCCCCTACTCCCTAAAGTGTTTCCTACTCCCTACCCGGTTTACTACTCCCTAAATTGCTTACACTGTTTCCTACTCCCTACACTGTTTACACTGTTTCCTACTCCCTACTTTGTTTCCTATTCCCTACATTGTCCCCTACTCCCTAAAGTGTTCCCTGCTCCCTGAAGGGTTTCCTACTCCCTACACTGTTTCCTACCCTGTACATTGTCCCCTACTCCCTATAGTGTTCCCTACTCCCGACACAGTTTCCTACTCCCTACATTGTCCCCTACTCCCTAAAGTGTTCCCTGCTCCCTAAAGTGTTCCCTATGCCCGCAGTGGAGTCACTTGGAGCAAGTGGAATGTCCCTGAGTCCAGAAGCGGTTCCTGGAAGCTGCTGGACGACCCTGGGTTGAATGTCCTCCAATGTGTTTAAACCAGAGATGGACAATTCCAGAATGTTTATGAGTCTGTTCCATGTAATGGAATCAGTTTACTCAAGTCTCAACTGGTTCTTATTCCAAACGATGAATACCAATTGGTATGGATAGGCCTGTAAAAAAAGGGACTTTAAGCTCAATCAATAAAATGTTTCGTCAGATCCCTGGCAGGGCTCGAGACGACGGCTGGCGTTGACCTTACTCCTGTTTATTTTAAGACTGGATTCTCAGAGTTGACGTGATGGATGGCTCATGTTGGGGTCCCCTCCATCCCCCGTTAACCTCCTAGTCTAGAGGCTCCTCCCCGTTAACCTCCTGGTCTAGAGGCTCCTCCCTGTTAACCTCCTGGTCTACAGGCTCCTCCCCGTTAACCTCCTGGTCTAGAGGCTCCTCCCCGTTAACCTCCTGGTCTAGAGGCTCCTCCCCGTTAACCTCCTGGTCTAGAGGCTCCTCCCCGTTAACCTCCTGGTCTAGAGGCTCCTCCCCGTTAACCTCCTGGTCCCTCTAGAGCGTGAGGGCTTCCCTGTTTGGGTCTGATGTGCTTATTGGGAACGCCCGGCTGCACGTTGCTCTTCATGTCCGCCTCACCCTGCCCCCTGGTGGCCTCTTGGAGCGCTGACCCCTGGTGGCCTCTTGGAGCGCTGCCCCCTGGTGGTCTCTTGGAGTGCTGCCCCCTGGTGCTGAGTCGGCAGTGACGGCCTCACCCTGCCCCCTGGTGGCCTCTTGGAGCGCTGCCCCCTGGTGCTGAGTCGGCAGTGACGGCCTCACCCTGCCCCCTGGTGGCCTCTTGGAGCGCTGCCCCCTGGTGCTGAGTCGGCAGTGACGGCCCCCTGGTGGCCTCTTGGAGCGCTGCCCCCTGGTGCTGAGTCGGCAGTGACGGCCCACCTGAATAGCTTCAGTATTCAGCAGTGGGTTTGAACACCGCTGTCTGTCGTTGATACTTGGACATGAAGTCTGCAGATAGAAACGTTTCCACAATTGTCAATAATAATGGGTCTAGTTTTCTCGTACATTGCATGCTTCTTCATTTGTATTTTCACGCTAATTACTTTGTTGGACTTAAAGGTTTCGGTCATAGAGATAATTTCTGCGTTCATTGCCAGCCGTACAGCCAACTGTATTCGAATGGAATCTGGTAAAACAGGTTTCCTGTTTCCTGAATGCCTGGTTATATTGTAGAATGTTGGTGTATTTTAGTGTCTCTCTCATCCTTCACATTTCTAGTCTATGAACAGGCCAGGGCCTCTCATACTGATACAAGGTGTTATCCCCAACATTCTGCCATTGTTATGTTTCAACAAGGTTGAACCTGGTCCTCCGGGACATGGCCAGGGCCAGATACCTTATCAAGGCTGAGAGTGCTTCTGTTCACGTGTTATTCCTGTATCCCCTTTTTGTATAATACTCGCCCCAACCCTTTGGTTCGGGGAGTAGAGGGTTTCGACAGCCGAGGAACAAGTCATCGACCACCGGGTCCACTATAGATTATTCAACCTAAGTCTGTATCTCGCTGTACATCCTGGAATAAACCATCTATTCAACCCTCTAATCCAACCTGTCAAGCTGCTTTGTTTTCGACTTCAAGAATTACTACTACGACTGAAAATACACAACGCAGAGTCTGTCCGAACAGTTTAGAAATAAGCTGAAATCTAACATTTGGTGCCGTGACACCGTCTTGAAGAGAGAGGAGTGAGAAGACGATTGCCTCTGAAGATTGCCCTGTGACCGAGAAGAGCGTGCGCCCTGCCTGGGAACGTCTGATCAACGCCTGCCCTGCTGAGGGACCCGCATCCACAACGCGGCTGAACCAGCGCATCTCTATGCACCACGTGGGAATCAACGGTGACTGAATCTCATTCCAAACTCTCGACCAAGAGAAAAGAACAAGAAAGTAATCTTAAAATAATCTACACACACATAACTGTGATTATTATTATTTGTTTTACTATTAGGCTGCACTACATTTGCTGAGTAATGAAGTTGTGTCATTAAGAGCTTGACGAAGTGAGGACCTGTATTAGTGATTAAGAGTTTGTGTAATAATCACTGAATATACGCCATATGAAACTATTGATTGTTTGTTGAATAAGGCCTTTGGTCTGGGTTTGAGTCCTAGAATATTGTTTGTTGAATAAGGCCTTTGGTCTGGGTTTGAGTCCTAGAATATTGTTTGTTGAATAAGGCCTTTGGTCTGGGTTTGAGTCCTAGAATATTGTTTGTTGAATAAGGCCTTTGGTCTGGGTTTGAGTCCTAGAATATTGTTTGTTGAATAAGGCCTTTGGTCTGGGTTTGAGTCCTAGAATATTGTTTGTTGAATAAGGCCTTTGAGCTGGGATTGAGTCCTAGAATATTGTAATAGCATGTCATTCAAGTGATTTGTTCATCTTTGCTAGTTTGTCAATTTTGATACGTGTCCTGAATATAACTTAAGACGTCTGGTTTGCTCAGGGCTTTTGTTTTACGACTTGTTGGACAAGGAGTGAAACCGTACTTGTATTGAATTCACTGGTGAGGTTACATGAATCGCTAGAGTTTTTGTTTGTGCTATGTTGTTTTGATCCCCGCCGAGGAATCACATGTATTGGTTTTTTAATCGAAGAGGGAAAAAGTGTGCCATCATCTGTTGTTGGCATACCGAGCTCCGTGGGAGGCGTCTATTTGTTTCTTTCTAAGCAGCGATTGGTCGCTAGTTTTAGTTACTTTACAGATAGAAAAAGATAGAAAAAATGCCGAAAGGTAAAGGCAGGAAGAAGGCAGAGGAGGAGGAAGAGGATAGCAATCTGAACCAACGGAACAAGATGTTTTTGAAGTGGAGGTTAGAGAGATTGATCTTTATTCAGTTAGCGAGACTCTGTAACAAAAAGAGAGATGAATTGGAAAAGACAACTGCTCTGAAAAAAATTAGAGAGCAAATCAAACTGCTTGCCGACGAAATTCGTTTGTTCAAGGATGAAGCGACTCGGAACAAAGAGCAGAGGAAGTTCACAGACCTACACACGACGCTAGTCGGAGAAGGACTGATAGCGGCCCGCCCCCTCGACTCAGGGCCCTCTGAGGGGGGTGACCAAGGAAAAGGAGGAGGAACCTTGGGAGTCTATGGTCGCATGTACCCCAAACTGCCATTGTGTGGCCCAGATGGGGAATACATCTTCCCTGGTGGTTTACAGGAGTCGAGACACAGTGATCCGGTCATCTGCAGTACCCCCCACGTGCCACGGAAGGGAAATCCATCTGCCCCACCTGACTATGCTCCCCCTGTACAACACACTCTGTGTGTTTCACAACAATTTCCCCAATTCACCCCTGTCCCACCACATTCCTTTCTTCCACAACAATGTCTACATCCGAACCCCCCAAAACAACAATTCTCCCAGGAGAGGTCTGGAGCAGTGACTAAGAATGAGTCACTCTATGGAGGATTTGATGACAACATACAACCACACATGAAGACCACAGACGAGAAGAAGGAAATAGCCAGGGAACGAGAAAGATTCCCCCAGTCCAACAGGGACAGAGGACGATTCCCCCAGTTAGACAGACAGAAAGAACCTCGACCATGCCACAACTGTGGACAAATTGGACACTGGATAAGAGAATGTAAAGCCCCTCGAAAGATGTACCGTGACCGCTCCAACGAGAGAGTAGGGGAAGAAAATCGCTCAGACAAAATGAGGGAACTATTGAAGAAGTTACAGGCGAAGAGTGTTGAAGAACTCAGCCGCATATGCTATTCAGTGTCGGAAACCAACAATAACACCAACTTGGAATGACACTCGTTAGATTTGGCACGCAAACTAACTGATACAGGGTGAAGAGTAGGGAGTGTTTGAGTGTTTGTTATTTTCATTCCTTTATTTTCACGAGAGGTTAGTCTTCGAAAGATGCTAGGACTTTTGTCACTGCCTATCTAAGTTCATGTTGGTTCCTTCTTGACACAACTGCTCAGCTTTAGAACATTTTGTTTGTTTTGTTTTATTTTTGAACAAAGGTTCAATCATTCATTCATTCACACAAGGTTTATTGAGAACTATGATGACTGATTACTGATTAC
This sequence comes from Gadus morhua, assembly GCF_902167405.1. NCBI lineage: Eukaryota > Metazoa > Chordata > Actinopteri > Gadiformes > Gadidae > Gadus > Gadus morhua. The sequence continues at coordinate 593,893 of NC_044069.1, forward strand.
TGATATAACCATTTTTGAATCAAGCGATTTATTTTTGTATGATCATTTTTCATTGTTTATCGAATCATTAAGACAATTACAAACATAGTTGATCATCATTAATGTTGGAGGCTGTGACAATGCCTCCCCCATGACTGATACTGCACTTTTTCTTTGTTTCATGTTTCATCGTACCTGGGAGATCCAGGAGACACGGACACTTGATGAGTCCTTGAACTGAACTGTGTCTGTGTTTGTCCTGACGCCCTACTACGAACTTTCATCCTCATCCCCCATCACACCTGCGGTGGCCATCAACTGGAAAATAACTCTGTTGCAACTGCTACTCAAAACCAACTGAGTCATGCAGTATTGTCTGTGATGTTGTTCTGCCAAGCAGAGGGAGGTGTCTGGACAGTTGACTTTCTTGATTCTTCAATTTTTTTATGTTTTGGTTAATCATGAGTAACCTAATGAGTTTGTTATTTTCTTTATTATAGTGGCCTACACCTGGTTTACTTGTGTATGATTTGAATTTACTTGTCTTTTGCCTTTTATGCTTTCTTTCATTGATTTAGTTAATTATTAATGGGTCACCAGAAAATACACTGAATTCTCTTTTTGTTGGTGATCTTTAAACTATGTTTAGTATGATCAAGAGGGAGGAATGTAGAATGTTGGTGTATTTTAGTGTCTCTCTCATCCTTCACATTTCTAGTCTATGAACAGGCCAGGGCCTCTCATACTGATACAAGGTGTTATCCCCAACATTCTGCCATTGTTATGTTTCAACAAGGTTGAACCTGGTCCTCCGGGACATGGCCAGGGCCAGATACCTTATCAAGGCTGAGAGTGCTTCTGTTCACGTGTTATTCCTGTATCCCCTTTTTGTATAATACTCGCCCCAACCCTTTGGTTCGGGGAGTAGAGGGTTTCGACAGCCGAGGAACAAGTCATCGACCACCGGGTCCACTATAGATTATTCAACCTAAGTCTGTATCTCGCTGTACATCCTGGAATAAACCATCTATTCAACCCTCTAATCCAACCTGTCAAGCTGCTTTGTTTTCGACTTCAAGAATTACTACTACGACTGAAAATACACAACGCAGAGTCTGTCCGAACAGTTTAGAAATAAGCTGAAATCTAACAATATTTAGGCCTGGTTTCATAATGCATACTTAGTTCGGTCTGCCTGTGGGCGTTTTTGTTAATTGAGGCCTACGAGCCGGTTCTTTCTAAAGAAAACCCCTTTAACGTTGATGAATAGGTAGGCCAGCTAGGCTAGGTTTGGTATGTGGTCTGGCTTTCAAAGGTCCGGGCCGGTCCTGGTCAAATCCTTTAGGGACGTTTGGTCGACTGTTTGACACTTCCTGGCTCTGGCTTTACCGGGCCGATCCCCACCTCTCTGACGGGAGGCATGCTTCAGAAGGAATGCGTTTCTCGGCTTCACCTGGAACGAGTTCAATCGCCCCGCCCTGCGGCTGGTTGGTAGAGCAGCTGATTGGTCGAGCAGCTGATTGGTAGAGCAGCTGATTGGTCGAGCAGCTGAGAGAAGAGGCTGACTCGTCCAGCAAACGAGAGAAAACTTTAATCGAAACAAAGCAACGCAATGAGGAGGCTGTTCTCTGCCTCTGGAGGAAAAGAAAATACATCTTTGAACGATAAGTCTGACGGACAGAAACCAGAACAAGGTGAGATACAACACAATGATATGAGAAGGTAAAGGACAATACTGGTCTGGTGAGGAAACCATTGCATCCTCTCCTGGCTTCACTAAAACATATGTTACCAATATCATTTGTAATGATTACAGTTGTAGCCCTTTGGTAGAACTAGTTCCAACCAGTGTAAGCCTCGGCCATATAGTTATGCAGACAAACTTGTTCTTCTATTGTTTATTTGTGATTCCTTTTGTAAACCAGACCAGACTGGTGTTGTCCTTAAAAAAAACCTCTTCCCTTCGTTATATTAATACATTGTGATTCCTTAATGCAGCAACCTTGTGTTCTCTGTCTAGGAATGGCCTCTGCATCCCCTCCCTGTTCTGAAGAGAACTTTTCGTGTCCCATCTGTCTGGAGGTGTTAAGCAGCCCAGTTTCTACACCATGTGGACACAACTTCTGTAGAGCCTGTATTGAAACAAGCTGGAGAAGCAAATCCTCATACAAATGTCCTCTTTGCAATAAGTGTTTCAAAAAAAGACCTGATTTACAGGTCAATTTCCTAGTCAAAGATCTGGCTGATCAGATTAGATCACGCATACAAGTGAATGAGGAACACTGTGCTAAACCAGAAGACTGGACGACGGTGGAGGTCTGTCCTCAGCCAGACGTACGGACCGTGAGCAGAGCCCAGGTTCAGCTGGAGGAGACGCTGAACGTGAGGACGGAGAACCCACGAGACCTGAAAGCAGCCCTTGAGGAGTGTGAGTGTCTGTTCCGTTTGATTCATCACAACACACCTATTGGCAGGCCTTGACATTAAGCTTTTTAAGCCATAGTTGTCCAAAATGGAAAATGATGGCCTATTAGGAAAATGTATAAAATTTGTTGAATTATAAAAAATTATTCAAATACAAAACATAGCAATTATGGCTGCAAGCTGTTAAACCAGCTTATCATATAGGGCCTACTACAGCAATCAGAAAGACAACCTTTATTGTTATTGATTTTTGGTGAACATTACAAACTATTAATTGCATCCCAATTCACTTGAATGCAAAATGATCAGCAAATAATCACCTGTAGTAAGTAACAGCCCGCCACTGGCAACTACTTTTTATTTTATTTTTTTTATTGATTTGTTGTCATTTTCTTTATCCACGTGAAGTCTGTGGGGTGTCATTTCTCTCCCTGGTCCCTAAAACAGAGGGCAGCCGGAACGTAGATTTAAGTGCTGTTCTTGCACAGATATCGAAAGCAACAAGCCGTTGTGATTTTTGTCGATACAGTGTCCTAAGCTGTCCTCAACATACTACACCCGTTGTGTAGTGAAATTGTGTTGATGAATCCGATTGCGGGGGTAGTCAAAACCGCAATCGGTTATCTTTTACCCGCTGCCAAGACGGACCCAAGGAAACTTCCTTTACCTTTTAGTTCCATATCCTGGCGGCGTCTCATTTCCAGGCGTCTTTATTTATTAATTTCCATTACATTTACCTGGCACTCGGCCAGTTCTCGGAGGCTGAAGGAACATAACGAAAGTGCCTCTTTTTTTTCTTCTATTCCGTATGTGGCGGTTGGCTGTACGGAAGTGACTGAACACAAATTTATTGTTATGATTCTTATTCTCTTGTTTTACCAAAAACTGACGCAAAGCTCTGTACTAAGTCCCGCTTCCTGGATATAGGAGGACCTTTATTTTGTAGGCACATTTAGTGTATTTTCTAAAAAGAAAAATCACTTACCAGAACGGGCAACTACATGTCACATTTAAGTTGCCCGATCACAGAGTTCACCTGCCCCGGGCAAGCGGGCAACCGTTAAGGTCGAGGCCTGCCAATTGTGATGGGAAGTCCATCTACACAGCAGGAGGTGACGTTCTTTCGTTCAAATCCTACTGGGTATGAAGATGTATGATTTTGTATCTTCATCAAACTGTTGATAAACAGTTTATCCGTTGATGACTTCTCAACCGTCTCGTGATCCTACAACAAACTGTGATAAACAGTGTCTGTTGATGACTCCCATAGCGTTATTTCAGGGGGAAATAAAATCTCTTCTCACTTATGAGAAGAGATCACTCGTGACCACAACAATCATTTCACTAAGATTGCGATAATGGCCGCCAGACTCCTGAATGAGCCTGGCCACATCTAGGAGCCTGATGGCAGGGTTAGCCTTGGGCCATCATCACCATCTTGGGCTACTTAAGAAAGATAGTTCCAGATTTAGCAGGCTAAAGTGAATCCAGTAGGCCCAAAGGGGGCGCTACAGCGTTAGAAACGTTGCAGCAGCCCAACTCCTCCCCCCTTTGACGTGCGGCCGTGAGCCTGGGTATCACCAGATCCAGGCTGAAGCTGCTCAACGTTGACAACCGGATGGAAGCCGTCAGGGATAGGCTCCTCCCACCATAGATGCTACTTGAAGCTTTGATTACATTTACAATATTGATTATTGATTATTTCATAAGAAAATTTCTCTCGGATCACCCAGAGAGATTTGACTCCTGGCCCCAGGTGTTGTGTAGAGAGGCTCTGACTGGCCGCTGTTACTGGGAGGTAGAGTGGGATGGACGTGTTGATGTAGGAGTGACATACAGAGGAATCATTAGGAGAGGAGAGGGTTTCGACAGTGAAATTGGATGGAACAATAATTCTTGGAGTCTTTGTTGTGGTAATCGATACACTGCCTGTTACAAAGGTAGGGTAACAGTCATACAGCTCTCCCCCGCTGACTCCACCAGAGTAGGAGTGTATCTGGACCGGCCTGCTGGCTCTCTGTCCTTCTACAGAGTGTCCCCAGGTGGAGGAGGGTCCTCAGACACACTGACACACCTCCACACCTTCCAGTCCACCTTCACGCAGGATCTCTGGCCAGTTTTTTTTTTTTATGCTGCTTCTTCAGTGTCTCTGTGTTGGAGGTAGCAACACACACACACACACACACACACACACACACACACACACACACACACACACACACACACACACACACACACACACACACACACACACACACACACACACACACACACACACAAAGTGTCCCCTACTCCCTAAAGTATCCCCTACTCCCTACACTGTTTCCTACTCCCTAAAAGGTCCCCTACTCCCTAAAGGGTTCCCTACTCCATAAAGTGTTCCCTACTCCCTAAAGCATCCCCTACTCCCTAAAGTATCCCCTACTCCCTACACTGTTTCCTACTCCCTAAAGTGTCCCCTACTCCCTAAAGGGTTCCCTACTCCCTAAAGTATCCCCTACTCCCTACACTGTTTCCTACTCCCTAAAGTCTCCCCTACGCCCTAAAGTATCCCCTACTCCCTACACTGTTCCCTACTCCCTAAAGGGTTCCCTACTCCCTACACTGTTCCCTACTCCCTAAAGTATCCCCTACTCCCTAAAGTATCCCCTACTCCCTAAAGTATCCCCTACTCCCTACACTGTTTCCTACTCCCTAAAGTGTCCCCTACTCCCTAAAGGGTTCCCTACTCCCTAAAGGGTTCCCTACTCCCTAAAGTATCCCCTACTCCCTACACTGTTTCCTACTCCCTAAAGTCTCCCCTACTCCCTAAAGTATCCCCTACTCCCTACACTGTCCCCTACTCCCTAAAGTGTCCCCTACTCCCTACACTGTCCCCTACTCCCTAAAGTATCCCCTACTCCCTACACTGTCCCCTACTCCCTAAAGTATCCCCTACTCCCTAAAGTGTTGTATGAATGTATAAATACATGTATTAATGCCTTCATACGTGTATTAATGCCTTCATACGTGTATTAATGCATTAATACATGTATAAATACATGTATTAATGCCTTCATACATGTATTAATGCCTTCATACGTGTATTAATGCATTAATACATGCATAAATACATGTATTAATTCCTTCATACGTGTATTAATGCATTCATACATGTTTAATATGTAAGTCAAAGATAATTGACGTTGTGAAAAAGGAGTTGATCCACACAGAGAGTGTAATGCTTTGAATTTCCCCCGGGGATCAATAAAGTATCAATCCATCTATCTCTGCCGCCCTGAAGCAGGAGCCTGACGCCCAGCTTACCGGGGGGGGTCAGGGAGCTCCAGGGCCAGACGGGGCTCCTACCCCCTGCTGCCCATCACCTCCTCTCTCTGCTGCCACCTCTCTCCACCTCCTCTCTCTCCACCTCCTCTCTCTCCACCTCCTCCTCTCTCTCCACCTCCTCTCTCTCCACCTCCTCTCTCTCCACCTCCTCTCTCTCCACCACCTCTCTCCACCTCCTCTCTCTCCACCTCCTCTCTCTCCACCTCCTCCTCTCTCTCCACCTCCTCTCTCTCCACCTCCTCTCTCTCCACCACCTCTCTCCACCTCCTCTCTCTCCACCTCCTCTCTCTCCACCTCCTCTCTCTCCACCACCTCTCTCCACCACCTCTCTCCACCTCCTCTCTCTCCACCTCCCCTCTCTCCACCTCCTCTCTCTCCACCACCTCTCTCTCCACCACCTCTCTCCACCTCCTCTCTCTCCACCTCCTCTCTCTCCACCTCCTCTCTCTCTCCAACTCTTCTCTCTCCACCTCCTCTCTCTCCACCACCTCCTCTCTCTCCACCACCTCTCTCCACCACCTCTCTCCACCTCCTCTCTCTCCACCACCCCTCTCTGCTGCCACCGCTCTCTTCCCCTCTCTCTCTCTCTCTCTCTCTCTCTCTCTCTCTCCCTCTCCCTCTCCCTCTCTCTCTCTCTCTCTCTCTCTCTCTCTCTCTCTCTCTCTCTCTCTCTCTCTCTCTCTCTCTCTCTCTCATATACATGGTGTGTCTATGTCTCTCTGCCCACAGTAGAATCAATACTGTTATACTGACATCCTGACAGTAGGGTGCGCTGTTGGCCTGGGCTGCTGCTTCGGCACTCCTCTGGGAGTTGAGACGGCCTGTCTGTCCCTCCATCTCACAGCTGGGTGAGACAGCCTGTCTGTCCCCCAGCCTCACAGCCAGGTGAGACAGCCTGTCTGTCCCCCAGCCTCACAGCCTGGTGAGACAGCCTGTCTGTCCCTCCATCTCACAGCCAGGTGAGACAGCCTGTCTGTCCCCCAGCCTCACAGCTGGGTGAGACAGCCTGTCTGTCCCTCCATCTCACAGCCTGGTGAGACAGCCTGTCTGTCCCCCAGCCTCACAGCTGGGTGAGACAGCCTGTCTGTCCCTCCATCTCACAGCCTGGTGAGACAGCCTGTCTGTCCCTCCATCTCACAGCCTGGTGAGACAGCCTGTCTGTCCCCCAGCCTCACAGCTGGGTGAGACAGCCTGTCTGTCCCTCCATCTCACAGCCTGGTGAGACAGCCTGTCTGTCCCTCCATCTCACAGCCTGGTGAGACAGCCTGTCTGTCCCCCAGCCTCACAACCAGGTAAGGCAGCGTGTGTCCCACCTGAAATTCTCTAATTTGTCACTAAAATTCACACTTTAATATTTAAATACAGTTTCACATAAGCATGACATCAGCATGACCTCACCGTGACATCAGCGTGACATCAATATGACGTCAGCATGACATCACAGGGACATCCTTATGACATCATCATGACATCATTCCACCACAGGCGTTGAAGAGTTCCAGAGATAGAAACAGTATTCTCCAGTTTCCTGTCATGCTGTCATCTTAGGCCTGAGCTTCATCCTCATCATCCTCATCTTCTCTGGTGACTCACTCTCTCTCTCTCTCTCTCTCTCTCTCTCTCTCGCCCTTATCTAACCTCGCTCACCCACCTCCAATGACTCATCCAATGACTCATCCAACATTTCACTAACTCTCTCACTCTCTCTCTCTCTCTCTCTCTTTCTTTCTTTCTTTCTTTCTTTCTTTCTTTCTTTCTTTCTTTCTTTCGTTCGTTCGTTCGTTCGTTCGTTCGTTCGTTCGTTCGTTCGTTCGTTCGTTCGTTCGTTCGTTCGTTCGTTCGTTCGTTCGTTCGTTCGTTCGTTCGTTCTTTCTTTCTTTCTTTCTTTCTTTCTTTCTTTCTTTCTTTCTTTCTTTCTTTCTTTCTTTCTTTCTTTCTTTCTTTCTTTCTTTCTTTCTTTCTTTCTTTCTTTCTTTCTTTCTTTCTTTCGTTCTTTCTTTCTTTCTTTCTTTCTTTCTTTCTTTCTTTCGAGACAATGTATCGCATCGCTCACACTACGCAATCTCAAAACCATTCCCGCTTGATAATGATCATCTTGATAATAATTATCTTGATAATGATCATCTTGATAATGATCATCTTGATGATGATCATCTTGATAATGATCATGGACCTATCAGAGAAAGGACAGCGGATTAAAGAATTCATTCATGTTCAGTAAAAGGAAGAACCTCGGACACGAGAACTGCCCGACGCCGTGCACTGAGCCCTCTCGGATGCCGGGCCGAATCAACATTTGTTTCACTACGACTCCTTTCAGCTGCCCACCCCTCCTTCTTCTGCAAGAAATAAACAAATAAAACGGCTAATAAAACGCTAGAGGTGGCGTTTTGGAAAGAGAAAACGTACATTTTATTAGTACATGGTATAAAGATTATTATGAGCCTTTGATTGATATCCAGACTTTTTTTGCGGAGACACAGTCCTGTTCCCCACTTGTATTGGAGTGAACGGAGATATCTACTTCTGGGCCCCTTGAATCGAGGGACCGTCCACAATCCGCTTAAACAACTGCAATACCAGGCTTGGCCGCTGAGCGCTGGTGGATTGAGGAAGTATGCACTGCTCCTGGGGGCCTGATAATAACATGGAACAAAAATAGTGGGCTATAAGCCACATTTCGGGGGCGATGTATTTAATCTTTCAGTTGCGCAGGAGTACCCCGCATTGTCTGCGGCCGCTATGGACGTTCTTACCCCCGTTGGGTCGAGATGTGCCAAAAGACATTCTCGTCCCTGGCGTACTAGATAAACAAGTGGAGGAGGAGGAGGTTTATCGTTTATGCGTCTTGTTCAGGGCTAGATCTATCTGCAGGTGCACTGTTCCGTCATGTTTAAGTTCTTGTTAAAAATTAACTAGGCATCTTGTCATTTTTCCTTTGATAGAATAGTTTCTTATTTGATTATTTTCCTTTCAGTTTGTACAAGTGTGGGAACATAAGATGAACAGGACAGGTATTGAAATAAAATTAAATAAAAAAATAAAAAGGGGGTCGCCAGAAGTCACCAGGGAATTTTGGGGGGTCGCCAGGGGAAAAGTTTGAGGACCACTGGTGTAGGAGGAGGACAGGGCCGTGGACAGGCAGGTGGAGGTACCGGTTCACCCTGACCTCCACCTGCTCCTTGAGGACCTGTGACTGGGGTCACGCTCAGTCTCTCTGATAAGACTGTCTGCTCAGTGGGCACATGGTTAACTCTCTGTTGTAATCCATTATCAGGTCCAACCCTTTCCCTGTTCACACATTGAAAAAGATTACAGATTAAAGGTTACAGTAAAATACAATGGCGATACTAGCACTCTGGTTAGCCCTTAGCACTCTGGTTAGCCCTTAGCACTCTGGTTAGCATTAAGCACTCTGGTTAGCCCCTAGCACTCTGGTTACCATTAAGCACTCTGGTTAGCCCTTAGCACTCTGGTTAGCCCCTAGCACTCTGGTTAGCCCTTAGCACTCTGGTTAGCCCTTAGCACTCTGGTTAGCATTAAGCACTCTGGTTAGCCATTAGCACTCTGGTTAGCATTAAGCACTCTGGTTAGCCCTAGCACTCTGGTTAGCCCCTAGCACTTTGGTTAGCATTAAGCACTCTGGTTAGCCCCTAGCACTCTGGTTAGCCCCTAGCACTCTGGTTAGCCCTTAGCACTCTGGTTAGCATTAAGCACTCTGGTTAGCCCCTAGCACTCTGGTTAGCCCTTAGCACTCTGGTTAGCCCCTAGCACTCTGGTTAGCCCTTAGCACTCCGGTTAGCCCTTAGCACTCTGGTTAGCATTAAGCACTCTGGTTAGCCCCTAGCACTCTGGTTAGCATTAAGCACTCTGGTTAGCCCCTAGCACTCTGGTTAGCCCCTAGCACTCTGGTTAGCATTAAGCACTCTGATTAGCCCCTAGTACTCTGGTAAGCATTAAGCACTCTGGTTAACCCCTAGCACTCTGATTAGCCCTTAGCACTCCGGTTAGCATTAAGCACTCTGGTAAGCATTAAGCACTGTGGTTTGGAGATAGCGCTTAGCACTCTGGTTAGCATTACACACTCTGGTTGACCCTAGCACTCTGGTTAGCATTAAGCACTCTGGTTTGTGGATAACGCTTAGCACTTTTGTTACGATTAGCACTCTGGTTAGCGATTTACTCCCTTAGCTCTTGTTAGCACTTAGCTCTCCGGTTAACGCCAGGATCTCTGGTTAGCACTTAGCTCTCTGGCTAGCACTCTGATATCTTAAATTATTCTATTGTTTTGCCCACTCCTGTCTGTGATGTAACATTTATCCAAACACACCCTCGCTTCAAAGATGACGCATACACTCTCCCCCCCCCCCCCCCCCCGCATCTCCTCCTCCCTCTGCTCCTCTCCTATAGTTTCTCTCCTCTCCCTTCCCCACCGCTCTCTCCTCCCCCTCCTCTCTCTCCCCCCTCCTCCCCCACAGAGATAAACGGCAGAAGCAACAATCTGATATCGTATTTCCCGTCTGTCACTGCCTCTCTGTCTGTCTGTCTGTCTGTCTGTCTGTCTGTCTGTCTGTCTGTCTGTCTGTCTGTCTGTCTGTCTCCAATACAGGAGCCCTCTCCTCTTCCCCTTGCCGACACCATGACAACAGAAGAGGTAAAGTGAAGAGAGAGAGAGAGAGACAGAGACAGAGAGAGAGAGAGATCCTTTCTCTTATGAATATATATATAATATATAATATTTAACAGGGGTATGGAAGACTTCTGAAACTGCAATCAAAAGATTATTGAATTCACTTGCACTGAAAAGCAGAAAGCGGTCTTTATATAGAGCACCAAGCGGTCTTTATATAGAGCACCAAGCGGTCTTTATATAGAGCACCAAGCGGTCTTTATATAGAGCACCAAGCGGTCTTTATATAGAGCACCAAGCGGTCTTTATATAGAGCACCAAGCGGTCTTTATATAGAGCACCAAGCGGTCTTTATATAGAGCACCAAGCGGTCTTTATATAGAGCACCAAGCGGTCTTTATATAGAGCACCAAGCGGTCTTTATATAGAGCACCAAGCGGGGCAAATAAAGAGACCTTCCTCAACCTATCTTCCTCCCTCCCTCTCTTTTTCTGCACCTCTCTCCCCCTCCTTCCCTCCCTCCATCTCTCTCCCCCCCTCCCTCCCCCTCCATCCCTCTCTTCCCCTCCCTCCCTCGCTCCCCCTCCCTCCCTCCCTCCATCTCTCCCCCCCCCTCCCCCCCTCCCTCCCTCCTTCCACCTCTCTCCCCATCCCTCCCTCCCTCCCTCCCCCCTGTGGGTGGCAGTGGAGGTCAACAAACCGATGGAGCTCCACCAGATCCCAAACCCATCCACCTCCTCCCCCTCCCCCTCCACCTCCTCCTCCCCTCCTCCTCCCCTCCTCCTCCCCCTCCTCCTTCTCCTCCTCCTGCTCCTCCTCCTCCTCCTCCTCTCCTCCTGCTCCTCCTCCTCCTGCTGCTCCTCCTCCTCCTGCTCCTCCTCCTCCCCCTTCCCCTCTTCCTCCTCTCCTCCTCCTCCTCCTCCTCCTCCTCCCCCTCTTCCTCCTCCTCCTCCTCCTCCTCCTCCTCCTCCTCCTCCTCCTCCTCCTCTTCCTCCTCCTCCTCTTCCTCCTCTCTGCCCCCCTCTGGTCTCAGCATCTGGAAGCTGGTGGGCATGGTCGCCCTGCCAGAGGTGTGTGTGTGTGTGTGTGTGTGTGTGTATGTGTGTGTGTGTGTGTGTGTGTGTGTGGGTGCGTGTGTGTGTGTGCATGTGCTATGACTGTGTGTGTGTTATCTGATGAAGGCCGGTCCTGAATGAATAGCTCTGGAGTGATAATCATCAAATTCCTGTCAATCAGCTACCATCTCCTTTATCTGTCTCCTGTCTGTCTGTCCTTCTGCCTCTCTGCCTGTCTCTCTGCCCGTCTGCCCGTCTGCCTGTCTGTCTGTCCCTCTGCCCGTCTGCCTGGCTGTCTGCCTCTCTGGCTGCCTGCCTGTCTGTCTGTCTGTCTGTCCCTCTGCCCGTCTGCCTGCCTGTCTGTCTGAAAGGTGTTCTCTGTGATTTCAGAATCCTTCTAACTCTTAACCTTCTAATCTCAGTGTGGCTTCTGCCTGTGTTCAGAATGTGCATTCATCTGGTTATCTTTAAGTACTAGGATCAGAGGGTTAGAGAGTGGGGTTAGGGTTAGAGAGTGGGGTTAGGGTTAGAGAGTGGGGTTAGGGTTAGAGAGTGGGGTTAGGGAGTGGGGTTAGGGTTAGAGAGTGGGGTTAGGGTTAGAGAGTGGGGTTAGGGTTAGAGAGTGGGGTTAGGGTTAGAGAGTGGGGTTAGGGTTAGAGAGTGGGGCTAGGGTTAGAGAGTGGGGCTAGGGTTAGAGAGGTTAGGGTTAGGGTTAGAGAGGTTAGGGTTAGAGAGTGGGGCTAGGGTTAGAGAGTGGGGTTAGGGTTAGAGAGTGGGGCTAGGGTTAGAGAGTGGGGCTAGGGTTAGAGAGTGGGGCTAGGGTTAGAGAGTGGTGTTAGGGTTAGAGAGTGGGGTTAGGGTTAGAGAGGTTAGGGTTAGGGTTAGAGAGTGGGGCTAGGGTTAGAGAGTGGGGTTAGGGTTAGAGAGTGGGGTTAGAGTGGGGTTAGGGTTAGAGAGTGGGGTTAGGGTTAGAGAGTGGGGTTAGGGTTAGAGAGTGGGGCTAGGGTTAGAGAGTGGGGCTAGGGTTAGAGAGTGGGGCTAGGGTTAGAGAGTGGTGTTAGGGTTAGAGAGTGGGGTTAGGGTTAGAGAGGTTAGGGTTAGGGTTAGAGAGTGGGGTTAGGGTTAAAGAGTGGGGTTAGGGTTAGAGAGTGGGGTTAGGGTTAGAGAGTGGGGTTAGGGTTAGAGAGGTTAGGGTTAGGGTTAGAGAGTGGGGTTAGGGTTAGAGAGTGGGGTTAGGGTTAGAGAGGTTAGGGTTAGGGTTAGAGAGTGGGGTTAGGGTTAGAGAGTGGGGTTAGGGTTAGAGAGAGGGGTTAGGGTTAGAGAGTGGGGTTAGGGTTAGAGAGTGGGGTTAGGGATAGAGAGTGGGGTTAGGGTTAGAGAGTGGGGCTAGGGTTAGAGAGTGGGGTTAGGGTTAGAGAGTGGGGCTAGGGATAGAGAGTGGGGCTAGGGTTAGAGAGTGGGGTTAGAGAGTGGGGCTAGGGTTAGAGAGTGGGGCTAGGGTTAGAGAGGTTAGGGTTAGAGAGTGGGGTTAGGGTTAGAGAGTGGGGTTAGAGTGGGGTTAGGGTTAGAGAGTGGGGTTAGGGTTAGAGAGTGGGGTTAGGGTTAGAGAGTGGGGTTAGGGTTAGAGAGTGGGGCTAGGGATAGAGAGTGGGGTTAGAGAGTGGGGTTAGGGTTAGAGAGTGGGGTTAGAGAGTGGGGTTAGGGTTAGAGAGTGGGGTTAGGGTTAGAGAGTGGGGTTAGGGTTAGAGAGTGGGGTTATGTTCATTATATGCACATATATAAAACAGGGTTAAGGCCAATGTGTTTTATTAAAAAAGAGTTGAGTACATACTGTTTGAGTAGTTATACGTAAGGACGAGGTCATGCAGTAGCTTGGTCTCTCCCTGCATCTCCGACCTTTAACCCCCCCCCCCCCACCCGTTTGTCCCCCCCTCCTCTGGGCGCCGGGTGGGCGGAGTCCACCACGTCAGAACAGGTGTGGGCGTGTCTTTAGAGGTGGACGGTTTCAGGGTAGTGAAGGTGAGCCGCGTAGACCCCCGGTCGCCGCGCCGGTGGACGAGGAGACCCGGAGGTGAAGGTGCTCCGGGGCCGCTCCCTCACAAAGCCCCACCGTGTTCTGGTCTCTGGGGGCCAGGGTTAGGGTCAGGGTTAGGGTTAGGGTCAGGGTCAGGGTTAGGGTCAGGGTTAGGGTCAGGGGGGCCCCCATCCTCTAGTGATTGGTTCACTGTTCAGCGACGATCCTGCTTTAACATTCACCCTTCCATCTGCCCTGACCTCCATCTGCCCCCCTCCCATCTGCCCCCCTCCCATCTGCCCCCCTCCCATCTTCCCCCCTTCTATCTGCCCCCCTCCCATCTGCCCCCCTCCCATCTGCCCCCCTTCTATCTGCCCCACCTTCCATCCGTCCATCCATCTATCGTCCAACTGTCCCTCGTCCGTCCGTCCGTCCGTCCGTCCGTCCGTCCCCGCCCCCCCGTACCCCCCCCCCCCCCCCCCCCCCCCCCGTCCCCCCCGTCCCCCGTCCGTCCGTCCCCGTCCGTCCGTCCGTCCATCCGTTCGTCCGTCCGTCCCCGTCCGTCCGTCCGTCCGTCCGTCCGTCCGTCCGTCCTTCCGTCCGTCCATCCGTTCGTCCGTCCGTCCGTCCCCCCCCGTCCGTCCGCCCGTCCATCCCCCCGTCTGTCCGCCATAACCCCAGGAGTTCCTCTTCCAGTCGCTGGGCTCAGAGGATCCCCACAGCTGATTGGTCCATCGAACAACACGGAGGTGAGTCCCTCCTCCTCTTCATCCTCATCACGTCCCAGCCACACAGCATCGTCTTCTTCACAGAACCCCCCCTGACCCCCTGAAGCCCTCTGCCCAGAGGGCCCCCGGGGGCCGGGGGGGGTGGGGGGACGCTTGATGTGTTGATTACTGGAATATTACAAAGTCTTCAGTCTCCTTCCGACGGGGCCGACGCCCTCAATCGGTCGTCACGACGACAACGACGGCGCTCTCCCCAGTCGGGTCCAGCGGCCGGAGGGCGTAGGCCGTCCCGTTGGGCTGCCGCCGGCCGCCGGGGGAGGAGGGGGGCGTCCCGGGACTGCTCGGCACCCCCAGCGGCTCCAGCGTCAACGTCACTTCCTCCACCTGGCAGGAAACAGGAAGTCAGGTCATGATCGGTCGACCCTCCCCCCGGGGTTGCGTTAGGGTCCCCGGGGGGAGTCCCTTAGCTCGCGAACCCCGGGACTAGAGGCTCGTTGGGTGATTCACCTTCGTCACCACGTCATCCTCCTCTTCCTCATCCAGCTGCTCTGAGAAGCCTTCTGACTCTGGCTCCTCCCCCAGGGTCTCCCCCCCGACCACGCCCCCGAGTATGCCATCAGCGGTCTGCCCACTCAGGTGTCCAACGATCTCCACCTGTAGACAGGTACAGGTCAATACATCACACACCTGTAGACAGGTACAGGTCAATACATCACACACCTGTAGACAGGTACAGGTCAATACATCACACACCTGTAGACAGGTACAGGTCAATACATCACACACCTGTAGACAGGTACAGGTCAATACATCACACACCTGTAGACAGGTACAGGTCAATACATCACACACCTGTAGACAGGTACAGCTCAATCCATCATACACCCGTATACAGGTACAGGTCAATATACAGTACACCTGTAGCCAGGTACAGGACAATATATCACACACCTGTATACCTGTGGACAGGTGAACAATACACTAGGCTACCTGTAGACCATTGAATACACCCCTAGTCTACCTGTAGACCAGTGAGTACCGCCCTAGTCTACCTGTAGACCGGTGAGTACCGCCCTAGTCTTCCTGTCGACAGGTTCAGGTGAATACATCGTACACCTGAAGTCGGGTACAGCAAATACCTCACATCTCATCAATAACAGACTGTGATTGTAGGCCAGAATCTCTCCAGGAGAGGAAGTGACCTGGCCAGGTGTGTTACCTGGTGGGCGTCCAGCGGGACTCCGCCCAGCTGAACTCCGCCCCACAGGTCAGCCAGGCGGGGGTGGGTGGGAACGCCCAGGCTGTGGATGGTGCTGTTGGGCGTGGCCTGCAGAGAGTGGGAGGCACTGTGGAGCCGGGGGTCCATGGACTGGGGGAGGGAGGGGGAGAAAGGGGAGGGAGGGAGGGGAGGAGATGGTTCTTCAGACCTGGTTCTGTGTACTTGTAATGTACTTGTGTCACCTGCTGGTACTGAACACTGAGACCTGATGCTGGTACTGAACTCGTTAGCACTAAGACCTGTTACTGGTACTGACGCGTTAGCACTAAGGCCTGTTACTGGTGCTGACCGTGTTAGCACTAAGACCTGTTACTGGTACTGAACAGGTTAGCACTACAGACCTGTTACTGGTACTGACCGTGTTAGCACTACAGACCTGTTACTGGTACTGAGCGTGTTAGCACTAAGACCTGTTACTGGTACTGACCGTGTTAGCACTAAGACCTGTTACTGGTACTGAGCGTGTTAGCACTAAGACCTGTTACTGGTACTGACTGTGTTAGCACTAAGACCTGTTACTGGTACTGAGCATGTTAGCACTAAGACCTGTTACTGGTACTGAGCGTGTTAGCACTAAGACCTGTTACTGGTACTGACCGTGTTAGCACTAAGACCTGTTACTGGTACTGAGCACTAAGACCTGTTACTGGTACTGACCGTGTTAGCACTACAGACCTGTTACTGGTACTGAGCGTGTTAGCACTAAGACCTGTTACTGGTACTGAGCGTGTTAGCACTAAGAACTG
>NC_044069.1:615074-616465 GCF_902167405.1 Gadus morhua
GAGGGAGGAGGAGAGGAGGAGGAGAGGGAGGAGAGGAGGAGGAGAGGAGGAGGAGGAGAGGAGGAGGGGGAGGAGGAGAGGAGGAGGAGGAGGAGGAGAGGGAGGAGGAGAGGAGGAGAGGAGGAGAGGAGGGGGAAGAGGAGGAGAGGAGGAGAGGGAGGAGGAGAGGAGGAGAGGGAGGAGGGGGAGGAGGAGGAGGGGGAGGAGGAGGAGGAGAGGAGAGGAGGGGGAAGAGGAGGAGAGGGAGGATGAGGAGGGGGAGGAGGAGGAGGGGGAGGAGGAGGAGGAGAGGAGAGGAGGGGGAAGAGGAGGAGAGGGAGGATGAGGAGGAGGAGAGGAGGAGAGGAGGAGAGGAGGGGTAGGAGGAGGAGGAGAGGAGAGAGGAGGAGGAGGAGGAGAAGAGGGAGAGGAGGATGAGGAGGAGGAGAGGAGGAGAGGGAGGAGGGGGAGGAGGAGGAGAGGAGGAGAGGAGAAGAGGGAGAGGAGGATGAGGAGGATGGATCAAATTAACAGGATGAAGAGGTGACCACAGCTCCCCAAAACTCCCCTGGAGGAACCTCCCAGCTGCATTTAACGCAAGCAGAACCACTTCCTGTTGTGTAAGTGGTGTCTGAGTTTGCATCTATTGATTGAGTGATCTATTGATGATATATTGAGGATCCATTGATCGATAGATTTAATGATGATATATTGATTTATTGATCTATTGATGATCTATTGACCGATTGATCTATTAATGATCCATTGATAGATTGATCTATTGATGATCCACTGACAGATTGATCTATTGAGGATCTATTGATTGATTGGTTTGGTGGACTTTCATCAATCAATGACTCGGCACAAAGATGGCCGCCGTTCACGTCTGTTCCCTGTTGAAACGGGGGGGGGGGACCGTGTTGAATCCAGGCCCTAGCACCCATCTGTTCGGGGGTTTGAACCCTGACCTCTGGGACTGAGGAGTGTCTGGATGGGGGGGTGGGCAGACAGACAGGCAGAGAGAGAGACAGACAGACCTGACAGAGAGGACTTGGCCAGGGCTCCGATCCCGTAGGAGTCGTTGGCGGGGCGCTGGGGGCGGGGCAGGATGGAGGTGGTGTCCTCCACCGACTGGGGGGGGGGGGGGAGAGGGGGGGGGGGGAGGAGAGAGAGGGGGGAGGGGGGGGGAGGAGAAAGACACCTGAGATAAGACATCGTGACCGTTCTCCACAGATAGCATCGCTAGAATAAAGGAGCAGGATGATATAGCATCACGAGCTACTGACCATCAGAGGACTGCATCACAACAGATGACTCTGCCTCTGCCTCCGGTAAGCGACGACGACCCGGCCTAGCAACACGAAGGTCAGGTGACCTCTGACCTCTGAGGGTGGCTCTTATGGGGGGGGGGG
>NC_044069.1:616566-621285 GCF_902167405.1 Gadus morhua
CATACTCTGGGTACATACTCTGATGACTTGCACTGAATGACTTGCACTTGCACTGTCAGCCAGGGTTTCATAGTCTGGACATTAGCTGTTGGTAGATAGTCTCAAGCAGGCTTCCAAATGACCATCAGTCAGGGTGGAATGGTATTTCCACTTAATAATCTTCAGGTGGGTAAAAGCTGACTTGCATTAATAAGTGGAGCCAAATTATGCAGTCAAGGAGGAAGCACATTTACTCATGGTTGGATACTTTGAGCTCAATATCAGCTCTAAGTATCAAATTCTCATCCTTCACTGCAGACGTGTTCAGGTGAAACAGTGCAATTTTTGAAGTGCGTAAATCAACCTCAACATCTTCCCCAAATGGATATAACATAAACGAAGCGATTTGCTCGAGAAAAGCAAAGTCTTGAAACCGTTTGTCAAAGTCTGACAGCAAAATTCCGTCAGTCAATTGGTAAAATACCATCGGGATTATACTTTATGTCTTAAAACAAAAGAGCTACTACCCGCACTACCCATCAACGTATTGGGCACCCCTGCACTGTACTGATCTGGATACAGTGACTCCTCTCCAGCTGCTGCTGACAGAACACTGTAGCAGGGCTACATGCTAACACTGTAGCAGGGCTACATGCTAACACTGTAGCAGGGCTACATGCTAACACTGTAGCAGAGCTACATGCTAACACTGTAGCAGGGCTACATGCTAACACTGTAGCAGGGATGCATGCTAAGACTGTAGCAGAGCTACATGCTAACACTGTAGCAGGGAACATGTTAACATGTAGCAGGGCTACATGTTAACACTGTAGCAGAGCTACATGCTAACACTGTAGAAGGGCTACAGTGTTAGCATGTAGCTCTGCTACAGTGATGGCATGTAGCCCTTCTACATGTTAACATGTAGCAGGGCTACATATTAACACTGTAGCAGGGCTACATTCATCACCAATATTTATTGATGCCTGGATGGTCCAACGGACTGACTGTAATCATGTACACAAACATGTGTACATGTACAATGCATATGTACACAGGTGTTTAGAGTTGAAAGCTCCTCCTTAACATATGTGCACACACAACTTTTAAACGGTATCGTAGCTCCGTTGCAAAACAAAATCAGTTTCTCAAGTGATTGAGAAATGTCAAGATCCAACCAGTCTTCAGAATGGTGTGATACGCAATCTGTCCCATTCTAGCCACACTTCTTGTACAATCTTTTGAGTAATGAAGAAATTCTTTCAATCCTGTTCTTCAACACCGTTATCATCATAAGACATACATCTCTTTCAGTTGGAACATAAAACCTGAGGATGGGGAACTACGAAGACGATATCTTTTAAATATATGAACAGTAAATATAAATCTGGTAATCTTTTTTCATTTAAAGAATGAATAAAACCTGCAGGCTTCCATGTAAACCTTGATGTTTCCTGTTTGATTAGCTGATAAAATACAGAGATTCAGAGCTTTTATTCAAACAATTCAGAAATTCATCTGGAAAACTTTGCGATTATCCAAGGCTTGATGGATAATCGCAAAGTTATCCATCGAATTATGTATTTTGTATGATGTATTCGCGCCGGCCGTGCCTTTCCCTCCTCAGCTTTATCACAGACTCACAAATAAAACCGTCGAACCCCAGTCCTGGTGCTGTGTCCCTGTTGGTTTGGTCTACCACCTGAATCAGCTGAACCTCGCCTAGAGGAACCTGTGGAGACTAACTAGACTAGAGGAACCTGTGGAGACTAACCTCTAGGGCTGAACCTAGACTAACCTCTAGGGCTGAACCTAGACTAACCTCCAGGGCTGAACCTAGACTAACCTCTAGGGCTGAACCTAGACTAACCTCCAGGGCTGAACCTAGACTAGAGGAACCTGTGGAGACTAACCTCTAGGGCTGAACCTAGACTAACCTCTAGGGCTGAACCTAGACTAACCTCCAGGGCTGAACCTAGACTAACCTCCAGGGCTGAACCTAGACTAACCTCCAGGGCTGAACCTAGACTAACCTCCAGGGCTGAACCTAGACTAACCTCCAGGGCTGAACCTAGACTAACCTCCAGGCTGAACCTAGACTAACCTCCAGGGCTTAACGTTTAATCCAATTCAAACTGACATTGTGATGTAATGGAACGCGATATGCAATTCGCAAAGGCTGCGATTAAAAATAATATGTATATATATTTTTTTACTGTTACTTTTATTGACTTGAAATCAGTAAGATTGGTATTTATTTTTCTTAGTTCAATAGTTAAATAAAGATGTTATAATATCAATTCATCCCAACACATCGGCCTGGCCTAAAGGAAAGAGCCGTTTACGTTTATGTTGACTGCTTCCAATGCTGTGTTGGTCATACTGCAGAATGATTCATTGCTTGTTTAGTGAATAAAACAGAACATAAACAGTAGAAGGCTGCCCACCTCCAGGTATGGCACCGGGGCGATGGAGGGAAAGGGGTACTCCCGCAGAGGTCGCTCCTCGTCCAGGAACTTGCCCGCCTTGCCGTTGTACGCGGGCTGGAAGAGGCCGTAGTTGAGCACATCCTTCAGGCTCTGGTTGAGGGTGCACAGGATCTGCTGCTTAGACAGCCATATGGGGGCGTCCACGTTGAACTTCATGCATTTCTGCAAGAGGAGAGCAAAGCGTTAGGTGCTGTCTGGTGGCGTTGCTGAACCGACCCAACTTCCACCCAAATTGATTGACTGATCGAGAATAAAAGAATGTATAGATATAAAGATAAATACATTAAGAACATAAGCCGCAATGTATGTGAGTGTGTGCATATGTGTGTGGGCCTGTGTGCGTTAAGCAGTGGCTGTACCGGGTAGAGATCCAGAACAAACGATGCAGATGTGTCGAGATTTGTGCATTCCTTTGCCATTTCAAAACAATGCCACGATTCGATTAGACGGTGAACGGTGAGTAAAGCGGACTAATGAACCCAAAGGTCAGCCTAACAGCCCTCTGACCGAGGCTTGGGCCCGCTGAAGACTGATGCAAATGACATTGTGAAGCAAGACGGATGGCGCACCCCTGCATGGAATTGCACCTGTGCGCGTTATGGTGTGTGTTGACGTGCGCGCGTGTGCGCGTGTGTTTGTGTGTGTGAGTGTGTCTGCGTGCCTGCATAGCCATATCGACACCGAATATTAAACAGTGTTCAGGATAATTGGCCATCCAGAGCTAAAATGAGGTCCAAAGGCCATCCCGGTGCGCTCTGTCTCGCTGACTGATTCCATCCCAAAGCCGGGGGATGCACGGCCCCACCAGAGCCTTACACTGTCCCTCCCGCCCCAGGGCAGCAGGGACAGTGTAAGGGTCTGGGGGATGCACGGCCCCACCAGAGCCTTACACTGTCCCTCCCGCCCCAGGGCAGAACATTACACCACAGCCCATTGACTGGTGTGCTCTAATAGGCAACAGTAAAGCTAATATACAGTATCTGAGTATACATCCAGGGAGGCCCGTCGAGGATACCCTGATAGCCGTGTTTTCAGCTCTGGATGGTTGTAGTTTACAAGCTATTGGCCTTGTTAGCGTTTGATGCGTCCCACCCTTATATGGTGCCGGAGGAAGTACCGCGCTACTGTGATGGCAGTACAAACACCGTGGTTACAACATGAAGCATCGCCGCCCGCGCTCTTACTTTGAAAATGCATCGCGCTGCTGTCTGGGTAATAGAAGATAAAGATAGAGGAATTAACGGAGACGGGGGGTGGGTCGGTTTTACACAGTTTTAAACGGACTAAACATACACAAGCGAGGATATGCAGCTCATCTGCCACTACCCAGTTATGCAACCTACACAAAAATATACAAAAAAAAAGACAACATCTACACCACCTATACTCGGCAGCGACTCAAAAGATACACAGCTACTGCACAGAGCTGCACAGCCACTCCAGAACTACACAGAATGATACAACTACACTCTGTGGCACTGCAAACAGTTTCCCGTACGATTAGTTAACAACACAGTCACATACAGCTGAAGACAACCCCTCACAACCACAAACATGACTGGCCAAAAACACACAGACATGACTATACACATCTGCATACAACACACAACTACAGAAACACAACTACACAACCATACACATACACAACTATAGCATACAGGTCAACATGCCCAGAATAACTAAGTCCCCAGCCGTGATATCAAGGGATGAGCCGATTGTCACGAGTGGTCGCAATCGTGTCGATCAATCATACAACCTATCTCTGGTACCGCTGTACCGCTCAATGTTTCCACTAGTCAGGGCCCGCCTCCCAAACCCAAAAGGGCTGCTTTAATCGATCTCGTGGCTTGGTGTTTGTTGTACCAGGAGACCAAGATTTAGTACGCTCAATCACGAGTGATTTAATCCTCTTTTGCTCGAGGGGCAAGAGGAGGAAAATAGAAATTTAAAAATAAAAGTGTAGACATATGAATTCAATATACTCAGTTAGTATATGTATACACATTTGTTTTAAGTGGCTGTGCAAAAACAGTGAGGAGATATCGCCTATAAAATGCTTTCTAAATTCCCAACATTTCTAAAGTTCTGCAAAGATGGCTCAGCCACCAAGTGTGTTCTGGGTGCTAGGGCTAGATGATCACATACCAATCTCCTACTATTCTTATTTTATAATAAAATAAACTACCACAGACACAACTACACACAGAGATAAAGACGCACAGACACGGGTAGACAATTACGTAACCACACA